>NC_036853.1:22740841-22822820 GCF_002910315.2 Salvelinus sp. IW2-2015 | reverse complement strand
CACGCCACGCGCACACACACACACACACACACACCACACACACAACACACACACACACACACAACACGACACACACACACACACCACACACACACACACACACACACACACACACACACACACACACACACACACACACACACACACACACACACACATCACACACGCTGCTGCTACTGTCTATTATCTATCCTGTTGCCTAGTCACTTTACCCCTACCTATTTCCTCATACCCCTGCACATCAACTTGGTACTGGGTACCCCATGTATATAACCAAGCTATCATGGTCATTGTGTATTTATTCTTATGTAAAAAAAAAATCTTCTTCCTATTATTATTATAATTTTTACAAATTTTGTATTCTGCATTGTTGGGAATGCCCATAAGTAAGCATTTCACTGTTAGTGTACCCCTGTTGTTTACAAGCATGTACAATAAAAATTGATTAGAAGTAAATTGGCAAACAATATCTTCAACTATTTTCCCTAGTTATGGCCTGTACATTAATTAACTTAATGCTCTGATTACTGTTTTGATGGTTGGTGGGAGGAGGGAATAAGTGGTTGGCTTTAACATGTGATATGATCGTGAAAATCTAGTCATAAATGTCACATCATGTTAATGATTAATTACATCATATTGATAGTATGTAGAAATTAAGTCTCTAACTGCCCATTTCCTTACATAATGTATGTGTGGCTCCAGGGCACAGAAAACATTTAGAGAATATAATGTTACGACTTACTGATTACGTAGACCGAAAACGACTGATTGACTGTTGCGTCACCATTGGAGGCATAAAAGTGTAGACTCCACTCTCTGACATTTTCAAACGCACCAGCCTCAGCACAATGTTGTACCTGGTGATTGAATCAACAACAACACATTTTTAAAAACAACTCACGTTATAGAAGCTGATTTTTTTTTAATAAGCCACCAGTGCTCTGCCTAGGTCAGAAGCTGCCCATGGATATTTACCACCAGAAAGACAGTTATTTTCCCACAGTTTAGCTGCACAATACTTCCACTCACTAAAAGCTCTGAGGCCATAATTCATTTCTAGTGTGAGTGTGTGCGTGTGCTTGTGTGTGTGTGGTACCTGTGTTGGTGGTTCTGTGTGGTGATGACATGGTCGGAGGTGTTCCTGAGCTGCTGGCCTGAGAAGCTCCAGGTGAAGGTGTGTGGTTTGGGGTAGGCTTCCATGTCCACATGCAGGGACAGACTCTCACCAGCACGAACATGCACTGTACCGTTGTCTGACGGAGTCAGATTAATGAATCCTCTATCTGGAAGACAAACAACCCACCAGTCAGACATCACAATGTCCTAGATGTATTCTAAACAAAACTACTTCATTTCCACTTAGGTTTTCAAATTAGTGTCGCGATAGCTTCACGTCATGGAAATACATAATGCAACCCATTCAAATTGAGAATTTCAATATTGATCAGCAGTAGTTTTACATAATTGACCATACACTGTAATGCCTTACTCACCATAGACGTCCAGCCAGATTGACTCAGAGTTGATCCCCTTCTCATTCTGACCCTCACATCGATATCTCCCAGAATCCCGTGCCCTGACAGAGTTGATGTAGAGCCTAGCGCTACGGACGTGTTTGATGGGCTCAGTCAGGATGCGTGAGGCGTTCTCCACCGCCGGTTGCTGTGGATACGAAGCCCACACGGCATCCTGTCAATCAACACCCAGAGATGTCTAGCGATGAACCCTGTTAATCCTGGCCTGGGCTGCATTCCTTCCCTCTCCGGCCAGGGGGACAGGAGGGCTAACTTCTCACACACACACGCACACACACAGGTGTAAACACACACCTCACCGTGACGAGCCTGAGACTCAGTAAATATACACACAAACTTAGTCCTGCAACCTCCCTTCACACTGGTTTCTCAAGATAATGAAGTTTCAGTCTTGGAGCGTTTTGGACTCTTGTAAACCCTTCATAACTCTTATAGTCCCTTCTAAATCTTATAAACATTCTTCTGAGAGCTTTTGTTATAACTTCATATCCCCGAATTTGACATGTATCTTTTAAGCTTTTCCAATAAAATTCCAATCTCAATCTCTCTTTCAGTCAATTTGTTGGAGATCTGTCCATGGTATCCCTCCAGCTTCCCTGGCCAACCCCCCAGAGAGAGGGCAAAGGGTTCTCACCGTGCCGGGCGGTGCGGCCCACTTCAGCTTGATGTCTCCGTTGACGTTGGTGGTGCTGCAGGTCAAGGTAAGAGTCTGGCCCCGTGTCAGGATCACCCTCTTGGGTTCCCGCATCTCAATCACAGGGGCGGCGTCTGGGACTGAGATAAAAAATGTTGAATATCAAATAAAAGATCTGGATACTGTACTTCACATCCTATAACACACATATCATGTTTTTTTACCTGGGCGCACAGTCAGATCATAGTGATGTGATTTAACGTGGGCGCCGCCAAGTCTGCCAGTGCAGATATAACAGCCCTCGAAGGCCTTCTTAGTGTCGAAGATAACCATGCCCCGCTCCAGGCTGGCAACATAGTGGAGGCCAGTAGGGAGGGCACCGCCATGACACGGCTCCAGGCTCAGGTTGACCACGCCCGGGTCAGTTGCTAGGCAGGGGATGGAGGCGCTGTCTCCCGCACGAGTTAGGATACTGAACACCATAGTCTTTCTAAAGGCATTATCAGGATCTGCCAAAACAACAACTTAAAATCAACAGTGTGGTATGAAAACAACCACAGGTAGACTGTACAAAAATTATCTTTGGATCAACTTTTTGTTTTTAAATCACTTAGGTTTTCTTAATTGATAAATACTACATTTTCTGAAACCAAATATATTATTTAATGGCAACTGTTTTGTTTTTATTATTATCAAACCTATATTTCAAGTTGCAACTCATTTCTTTCTTTCAACACTTCCCCTTTGGTTCAACCTACAAAATAACACATACAAACTAATATTTCATGTAAATACATCAAATGTTGTCCAAAATCTCGTTACAATTTTTTATTTGGAATTACCTATTTCTTCAATTGGGTTACAAGCAATTAACTATACTCCCTGTAAATGTAGAATGTTTGTTCAATAATGTTTACAAACATATTTTTTACAAAATATTTTTATATTTAGTAGCCACAATATTGTAACCAAACACTCTTCAGTATCACATGCAGTTATGCCAGTATCAGTACAAAACCTGGCAGTGTAGAAGTTTAAGTTTGAATGTCGATTACAATAGAGCACATAAACTGGAATGACATTCACTCTCATGGGTAGCCAAAAAGAACAACCTGAAAGCCATGCCCCCAGTAAACCACGCCTCCAAATCTTCTGCTAGGCTGCCGCCGCTACATTGCCCCCACCACAAGTGTTGGAAGCAATTCAGAAGCTTTCATTCAATTAAATTCCAAAAATCACATTGATCTGTCAAATTTGTTATTTGATTTCAATCCTTCCAATCAGCGTTGTTCCACCTTTTTTTTTTTACAGTGTATATGGAAAGATGTACAGAGTGTATGTACTGTATGTATAATACTGAGTGAGGAGATTAGGAGATAATATGCATACTACTGAGAGAGGAGATTAGGAGAGGAGATAGTATGTATAATACCGAGAGAAGAAATTAGGAGATAGTATGTATAATACTGAGAGAACAGATTAGGAGATAGTGTGTATAATACTGAGAGAAGAGATTAGGAGATAGTATGTATAATACTGAGAGAACAGATTAGGAGATAGTGCTAATTGTGTTAGCCAAACATTGATACAGATCCAGTTTGCTCTTTAGGCAATAATCAATCAATCACTGACACACACACACACACACACACACACACACACACACACACACACACACACACACACACACACACACACACACACACACACACACACACACACACACACACACACACACACACACACACACAGTAGGCACTTTCCAAGTAATAAGCAGTTCTATCTAGATGTACTGCCCTACAGTCATGGCACTTGTCTAAGTAGTGTTGAAAACTGATCCAAATACCTATCAATCCAGGAGACACTTGTAAAAACCTTCATGCACAAACTCAACCACAAACAATGCCCCTCTAAGAAAAGGTTTTATCACTTGTTCTGCCTCAAAAAATGTTTTACAAGATCAGAGAAAAACAAGTACCTTTCTCATGTGCATTCTTTCTCCCACCCCTCTCTTTCTCTCTCTAGCTTGCTTGATCGCTCACTCACTCCCTCACTCCCTCATACCCAGATACACATAAAAACCCAAACATATCACATCTCACATACACATCTCACATTCATGGCCCTGTGTGCCTGTGTGGGCATGTATGTTCAGTCAGAAACACACACCTTTGACAAAGACGTAGACAGAGCTCTGCTCTCCGCTGCTCTCCTCCAGGCAGATGTATCGGCCCATGTGGACAGGCTGAGCTTTGGGGATTTCCAGGTCGGACGCCCCATTACTCCGCACCTCGCCCCTCAGCTTTGGACGGTCCTCCCTCTGCCACCGCATCACCTGGTCACCCTGGCAACGCAGACTGAAGGGGGCATTGAGTGGAATGACCAGGTAGGGGTTGCTGGGGGTGATGGTGGGCCTGGAGCTGCCTGTAGTAACATGGTCGGGATCTTCATTACAGTACAGTATAGATAAAACAGGCTCTGGACCAGTGGAGGCTGCTGAGGGAAGGACGGCTCATAATAATGGCTGGAACGGAGCAAATGGAATGGCATCAAACTCATGAAAACCATGTGTTTGATGTATTTGATACCATTCCAGGTATTCTGCTCCAGCCATTACCACGAGCCCGCCCTCCCCAATTATGGTGCCACCAACCTCCTGTGCTCTGGATATCATACACAGAATCACTGAAAATCAGTGGTGTAGTGCAGGGTATATCCCGGTATACACCGTATACCCACTTATTTTTCAGTGGGCATTGCGTATACCCACTTCTTAATCCCCACTGATACATATCAAAGTAGTGATAGTGGAGGTATACACCTTATCAATGAATAGGGCTGATGGAACAGATCAGAATGTTTAGCTTAACATGTTGATAAACTATTATTTCTTCACATTTTAGGCGCAGCAATGTACACAGGACAGTAGGCCTACGTGTGATTGTTCCAAAATGCAATTTGCAGGAAAACACCGTTCTAAAATGTACCCAACACATGTGAGCGGTTTTATGGACAGAGATGCAAGTATCCATTGGAAAGGGGGGGGGGATTTAAAGAAGCAACAACTATCATGAGTTGCTAATATGATTAGGATAATGCTTTGGGCTGCTAGACAATGAAAGAAAGTTTAATGAAAACCAATAGCCTAGAGCAGGAGAATGCATATGAGTAAGTCTTTATAAAAATATATTGCCTCCACATTTCTATGGTGGGATTTTGGCTATAGGTTACTTTGAAGCAAGGTAAGACATGCCTCATAATATGAAGTAAAACGTACAGGTTTCAAACAATTAAGGAACAGGAAAATATAGTGATAGCTAATGATAGGCCTAACAGTCTTCTGGTAGATGGAAAGGCTTTCCCAAAAACCTTCTCAGTTAAACTAGCTACAAAGTAGAATGATATCATTATTTGCATCAATCCAGTGTGCATTTATTTTTCAAACCTTTTCATGTGCTACCAAAACACTGCAAACCAAACAACCGTTCTAGGTGCCTGCACACTTGAATTAAAGGGTAACTACACAAAAAAATCTCAAATTCTCGGAGTTTTCCCAGACCTTAAAAGTGGTCTCCTGATGTGGTTTAAGCATTGTTATGGACTTAGAACATTCCATTTGGTTGTTTTTCTGTTTAAAAAAGTGTTACTTTGAGAACAAAAACATTAAAACCTGTAAAATCTGAAACCGGTGAATTTCTGACTCAGTTGACAGCCTCATTTATCTGTTTCAATAGTAGGCCTACTATAAGTCTACTTGCACAGTACAGCTTGAATTGGCCTGACTGTGAAAGACCAACATGGGATTTATAATTTTAGGTCATTCAGTGTGTCACTCTTTCTCATAGAATTTTTCACACAGGGCGCCTTTCCTTCGCTGGGAAATTTTGGGCAAAATTAAAGTATACCCATTTCTCCAGGCACCACTACACCACTGCTGAACATTTTATTATAACACACACAGTCCTCACGACTGACAACAGTTAGTTTCCAACGGACCTTGATCAGTATCTATAGGCTAATGGTATTTCAGTTTTACTGTACATGGGAGGCTTTCACTCTCATTTGTGTTTAGATGGGTAAAACGTTAAGAGTACAGGTATGTTTCACAGAACGGAGTAAATAAGTAACTGCCAAAATAAAGGAAACACCAACATAAGTGTGTGTTAATAGGGTGTTGGGCCACCACGAGTCGCTAGCACAGCTTTAAAGCACCTTGGCATAGATTCTACAAGGGCCTGGAACTTTATTGGAGGGATGTGACACCATTCTTCCACGAGATATTCCATAATTTGGTGTTTTGTTGATGGTGGTAGAAAAACGCTGTCTCGGGGGGCCGCTCCAGAATCTCCCAAAAGTGTTCAATTAGGTTGAGATCTGATGACTGAGACACACATAGATAAAATCACTCACATACTCTAACACACGCACGCACACACAAACACCCTTTAAACCCCCTATGCTCCTTTGAGACTTGAGGCCTCTTCTTCTAGCCATTGTAGCCAAAATGTTATACATGACCCTAAGCATGATGGAATGTTATTTGCTTAATTAACTCAGGAACCACAGCTATGTGGAAGCAACTGCTTTCAATATATTTTGTATCCCTTTTTCTCAAGTATTTCCTTTATTTTAGCAGTTACCTGTATCTTTAACAGCAAAGAGTGCACAGCAGGTACTTCAACAGTAATAGTCGGTTAGAAATGTATGTCAATACAGAGGATGGGTAGATGAGAGCCTCATCTCAGCTTGTTTTGCATGCATTTTGATAGTAATACAACTCATTATCATAGCCCTCCCATCAATATATTGACACCACTTCATGACTGAAAAATGTCAGGAGAGTTATTGCTTTGGCAAAGATGTAAAACTATGCACCATGTACAATTCTTAGCACAACTTGAAATCTACCTGCAGCAATATCAGCACTGGCAGAGAGTCATATTGATTTTGCTTTGAAGGCCAACCAAGTTCTCTCCCGTTCCATTCCCTAGGCACCCTTTGGCTCTCAAACCGACTGAAATGTTTTTCTTTTTTGTATAAAATAGTAAAAACCAGATCACTTAATATAGCAATGGAGGCTACTCAGACGAGCAAGGATGAGGACCATATTACTCAATGAATTTCATAAACATAGTGAAACATTCAAAAAGTTATCCTTTTTAGATAAAACTATACTAAATATATTCACGTCACAAAATAACGATTTAATTTAAAACACAGTTTTGCAATGGTCTGCAGTAGCTCAACAACACCCTCTAGGGTAGCACCCCGGAGTAGCCGGAGGACAGCTATTTTCCATCCTCCTCCTCATTGTTCTCACTAGGGATTCATATTTCCCCGAAAATCTACCAAGTTTCAATACCGGGAATAATTCATATTTATCCAGAGAAATACAGCAAAAAACATAAGTGCCCATTTATACCGTTTAAACCAAGATATGGTTACTATGCCAGCGCTTGCGCCTTTGTGTCGGCTTGGCTGTACCACTATGTAAAGATTACAGAGCAAATGAAACTGATATTTACTAATGATAGAGTACTGAAGAGTCATAGGATGCCATATTTCCAACAAGTCAGTTCATCAAATTTCTGCCCTGCTGGAGCTGCCCTGGTCAACTGTAAGTGCTGTTATTATGAAGTGGAAACGTCTAGGAGCAACAACGGCCCAGCTGCGAAGTATAAGGCCACACAAGCTCACAGAACAGGGCCGCAGAGTGCCTCAGTTGCAACACTCACTGCCGAGTTCCAAACTGCCTCTGGAAGCAACGTCAGCACAATAACTGTTTGTCTGGAGCTTCATGAAATGGGTTTTCATGGCCGAGCAGCCGCACACAAGCCTAAGATCACCATGCGCAATGCCAAGTGTCGGCTGGAGTGGTGTAAAGCTCACCGCCATTGGATTCTGGAGAAGTGGGAACGCGTTCTCAGGAGTAATGAATAACGCTTCACCATCTGGCAGTCCGAGGGAATAATCTGGGTTTGGCGGATGCCAAGAGAGCACTACCTGCCCGAATGCATAGTGCCAACTGTAAAGTTTGGTGGAGGAGGAATAATGGTCTGGGGCTGTTTTTCATGGTTCGGGCTAGACCCCTTAGTTCCAGTGAAGGGAAATGTTAATGCTACAGCCTACAATTACATTCTAGACGATTCTGTGGTAACAGTTTGGGGAAGGCTCTTTCCTGTTTCAGCATGACAATGCCCCCGTGCATAAAGCGAGGTCCATACAGAAATGATTTGTCGAGATTGGTGTGGAAGAACTTGACTGGCCTGCACAGAGCCCAAGACCCCGCAGCAATGTTCCAACATCTAGTGGAAAGCCTTCCCAGAAGAGTGGAGGTTGTTACAGCAGCAAAGGGGAGGCCAACTCTATATTAATGTCCATGATTTTGGAATGAGATGTTCGACGAGTAGATGTCCACATACCTTGATACACAACATGGCCAAAAGTATCTTAACGGGGACCAACGGTGTTAAAAAAAATATCCATATCTACTATTATACTGTTTGTTGATCACACATTCTCTACCGAATCTCTCATATGGGCAGCAAGTACGAGACATCTTATAGCGGTATTTTAACATGCATAGGTGAGAGACATGCTTTGATAATATAACCTATGGATTACAGAAAAAAGTTAGGAATGTTCATGCAATACAGGAGTCAGGATTTTGGGTTTCAGTGGGATTGGGATTGGATAGGGAAATAGGCTCTAGGACAGGAGACAGAATTTTCCCTCATGCCTCTCTGAATTGTTAACAGGCTTCATGTCTGTGACAGAGATCCTATGTAGTGAATTGTGCATAGGCTAGGGCGATATATAAAATACATTTGATTAATTCAAATGTATGTTTTTGCACATTAAATTCCAAATGCCTGTATCGCAAGAATCAAGTTTTTTGGGGAGTAAAATGTTTTATGAGCGTTTATCCCCGTTTCTTCTCATGTATTTTTGGTCTCGTCTCCTTTGCTCCTTTCTGTGCCTTCCCTACACCAGAGATCTGTATATAATGTTGAGATGTTCATGTCTCCGCCCCAACAATGGGAGTCATTGTCCCAAAGGCGGGAAGGCAGGCAACAGTGGGCTTATTTTGGATAGTTTTGGTGAGAGTGAAACCTCTACACACACACACACACACACACACACACACACACACACACACACACACACACACCACACACACACACACACACACACACACACACACACACACACACACACACACACACACACACACACACACACACACACACACACACACACACACCACCACACACCAAGATCCTCCCCCTGCCACTCACAACAACAAAGATGAGAGGTCACCTCTTCCTCTCTGACAAGAGGTTTCAACTCACTATTTGCATTTGAGTTTTGGTCCAACAGAATCGGTCATATGGACACAAACACATTGAGAAGTTAACCTGTTTGGGATAGGGGGCGGCATTTTCACGTTTGGATGAAAAGCGTGCCCAGAGTAAACTGCCTACTACTCAGTCCCAGTTGCTAATATATGCATATTATTAGTAGATTTGGATGGGAAACACTCTGAAGTTTCTAAAACTGTTTGAATGATGTCTGTGAGTACAACAGAACTCATATGGCAGGTGAAAACCTGAGAAAAATCCAACCAGGAAGTGGGAAATCTGAGGTTTGTAGTTTTTCAACTCTTTGCCTATCAAATATATGGGGTCAAATTGCACTTCCTAAGGCTTCCACTAGATGTCAACAGTCTTTAGAACCTTGTTTGATGCTTCTACTGTAAAGGAGGGGGAATGAGAGGGGATTGAGTCAGTGGTCTGGCAGAGTGCCAAGAGCTGACCATGCGCGTTCACATGATAGTTAGCTTGAGTTCCATTGCATTTCTGAAGACAAAGGAATTCTCCGGTTGGAACATTATTGAAGATTTATGATAAAAACATCCTAAAGATTGATTCTATACTTCGTTTGACATGTTTCTACGAACTGTAATATTACTTTTTTGACTTTGCGTCTGAACTAAGCGATCGCGCATTGAGCATTTGGATTACTGGGCTAAACGCGCAAACAAAAAGGAGGTATTTGGACATAAATTATGGACGTTGTCGAACAAATCAAAAATGTATTGTGGAACTGGGATTCCTGGGAGTGCATTCTGATGAAGGTCATCAAAGGTAAGTGAATATTTATAATACTATTTCTGACTTCTGTTGACTCCGCAACATGGCGGCTATATGTTTGGCTTGTTTTGGTCTCTGAGCGCCGTACTCAGATTATTGCATGATTTGCTTTTTCCGTAAAACTTTTTTGAAATCTGACAAAGCGGTTGCATTAAGGAGAAGTATATCTATAATTCTGTGCATAATACTTGTATCTTTTATCAAAGTTTATTATGAGTATTTCTGTAAATTGAWGTGGCTCTGTGCAAATTCACGGGATGTTTTGGAGGCAAAGCCAAATGTAAACTGAGGTTTTTGGATATAAATATGAACTTGATCGAACAAAACATACATGTATTGTGTAACATGTTGTCCCGGGAGTGTCATCTGATGAAGAATATCAAAGGTTAGTGATTAATTTTATCTCTATTTCTGCTTTTTGGTGAGTCCTCTCTTTGGTTGGAAATGGCTGTATGCTTTCTGTGACTAGTTGCTGACCTAACATAATGATATGTGGTGCTTTCGCCGAAAAGCCTTTTTGAAATCAGACACTGTGGTGGATTACCGAGAAGTTTATCTTTAAAATGGTGTCTAATACTTGTATGTTTGAGAAATTTGAATTATGAGATTTGATTTGATTGAATTTGGCGCCCTGCAATTTCATTGGCTGTTGGCGAGGGGTTCCGCTAGCGGAACGTTCCCAGACAGGTTAACATTTCTAACAATACCCTTTTTATGTCGCAACATCTCAAACTGCATAGAGAGCAGACACTACTAAAACAGGAGTATCAATTCACATAGATTCTGGATAATTATTGCTCAGTTTGTCGCGCGTGGCATTGTGGTACCATGTAACACAGCAGCATTTCAGACAAAGACCGTTATGCTAGCTGTCTAGTCTGTGTTTTATAAATGTGCAATAAGCATAAAGCATAGTTATACAAAAAATTGGCAACTCGTTCTTATTCTGAGAAATTATGTAGGCCACTTGATTTCAACATCTGAACAAAGTGGACAGGTTAGCATGCTGTTCAAACAGTTGGAGATGGACAGAAGGGTGTGTTCATAACAATTCAACTGTTCTACCTTGTTAGCTAGCAAGTAGATCCAAGGGGGCTAAACTTGAAAAATAAAGATTACCTGGCTACTTCCTCACTAGCTCGTGGGCTTGTGCTTAAGAGATTGTTTATGAGACCGGTGTTAATTTTCTATAATGACTGCTACAAGAAGTTAGTCATTATTAGTGAATGTGCATTATGCATGGTTCTGGTTACATTTTTAACAAAAAAGGCATTTTAATAGACAGACTTGAAAGCCATATCAGTGATTATTGCAAAAAAGCAGGTTAAACTATTTTGATAAAATCATTTAGTTATTAGGGCAGCAGGTAGCCTCGTGGTTAGAGCGTTGGGCAATTAACCGAAAGGTTGCTAGATTGAATCCCCGAGCTGACAAGGTGAAAATCTGTTGTTCTGCTCCTGAACAAGACAGTTAACCCACTGTTCCTAGGCCGTCATTGTAAATAAGAATTTGTTCCTAACTGACTTGCCTAGTTAAATTAAAAAAATTGTGGGTCTTAAGGTTGTGGAAGGCTCATACTTAGCGTAGGTATAATTTCACATGCCCTGAATTCATTAGATTATTGCTCACTGTTTGGAATGCAGTGTATTTGACCTTTAACTGTACAACAAAGTTTGTGTAGGGAAAACATTTTTTTTTTTAAATATACTGTATTCAGTTGAAGTCAGAAGTTTACATACATTTAGGTTGGAGTCATTAAAACTCGTTTTTCAACCACTCCACACATTTCTTGTTACAAACTATAGTTTTGGCAAGTCGGTTAGGACATCTACTGTGTGCATGACACAAGTAATTTTCCCAACAATTGTTTACAGACAGATTATTTCACTTATAATTCACTGCATCACAATTCCAGTGGGTCAGACGTTTACATACTCTAAGTTGACTGTGCATTTAAACAGCTTGGAAAATTCCAGAAAATGATGTCATGGCTTTAGAAGATTCTGATAGGCTAATTGAAATCATGTGAGTCAATTGGAGGTGTACCTGTGGATGTATTTCAAGGCCTACCTTCAAAGTCAGTGCCTCTTTGCTTGACATCATGGGAAAATCAAAAGAAATCAGCCAGCCAAGACCTCAGAAAAAAATGGTAGACCTCCACAAGTCTGGTTAATCCTTGGGAGCAATTTCCAAAGACCTGAAGGTACCACGTTCCTCTGTACAAACAATAGTATGCAAGTATAAACACTATGGGACCACGCAGCCATCACACCGCTCAGTAAGGAGACGCGTTCTGTCTCCGAGAGATGAATGTACTTTGGTGCGAAAAGGGCAAATCAATCCCAGAATAACAGCAAAGTACCTATTGACGATGCTGTAGGAAACAGGTAAAGGTATCCACAGTAAAACGAGTCCTATATTGACATAAACTGAAAGGCCGCTCAGCAAGGAAGAAGCCACTGCTCCAAAACCGCCATAAAAAAGCCAGACTACGGTTTGCAACTGCACGTGTGGACAAAGATCGTACTTTTTGGAGAAATGTCCTCTGGTCTGATGAAACAAAAATAGAACTGTTTGGGCATAATGACCATCGTTATGTTTGGAGGTAAAGGGGGGAGGCTGGCAAGCCGAAGAACACGATCCCAACCGTGAAGCACGGGGTGGCAGCATCATGTTGTGGGGGTGCTTTGCTGCAGGAGGGACTGGTGCACTTCACAAAATATATGGCTTCATGAGAAAGGAAAATTATGTGGATATATTGAAGCAACATCTCAAGACATCATTCAGGAAGTTAAAGCTTGGTCGCAAATGGGTCTTCCAAATGGACAATGACCCCAAGCATAAGTCCAAAGTTGCGGCAAAATGGCTTAAGGACAACAAAGTCAAAGTATTGGAGTGGCCATCACAAAGCCCTGACCTCAATCCTATAGAAAATTTGTGGGCAGAACTGAAAAAGCATGTGCGAGCAAGAAGGCCTACAAATCAGCTCTGTCAGGAGGAATGGTCCAAAATTCACCCAACTTATTGGTGGGAAGCTTGTGGAAGGCTGCCCGAAACGTTTGACCCAAGTTAAACAATTTAAAGGCAATGCTACCAAATACTAATTGAGTGTATGTAAACTTCTGACCCAGTGGAAATGTGATGATAGAAATAAAAACTGAAATAAATAATTCTCTCCACTATTATTCTGACATTTCACATTCTTAAAATAAAGTGGTGATCCTAACTGACCTAAAACAGGGAATTTTTACTAGGATTAAATGTCAGGAATTGTGAAAAACTGAATTTAAATGTATTTGGTTAAGGTGTATGTAAACTTCCGACTTCAACTGTACAAGTTAGTAAAAATAGAGATATTATTTTTAGGACATATAGCCCAGCCCTAACATAGGCTTATCAAATTTGTGACTGTCAAGAGTCACAATGACAGCTCAAAGAGGCACACACTATTTTGTAGCCTATACTGTATAAGTTTCCTGTAGGGTTTACTATCTGCATGCGGGTTGCATGTGCAGTCCTGCAGTGTCAATGATGCGTGTTCTTTGAGTTGATTGTGACTGTGTGAAGTAGATACACTAGGCTAAAGGCTTCCATGTGACAACCTGTTTGGATAATGTGCTATTTTATTTTTTGCTCATCTGCTGCTGCGCAGGTTGTGTATTTTGTGGAATGGCATTAGTGTGACATTGGGAAAAAGTGTTTTAATTTCCCAGGTCGTGTCATTTAATTTTTGGGAAATGTGTAGAGTTTTCCTGGGACAGTCCTGGGATCCCGGTTAACCATGTTAATCTGTAGTTCTCACCCCCTTCCATAGATTTACACAGCAATTATGACGACTTCACTGAGCTACAGCTAGCTAGCACTGTGGTGCATCAAGTGTGGTGAGTAGTTGACTCAAAGGGAGGGAAAGACAATAGTTGAACAGTTTTGAACAAATTCATTTCTTCAAAAATGAAGGAGAAGCAGCAGAGAGAGAGATTTAGTTGGATTTATTTTCTTCTTAGTTTACCTTTCACTTACCGGTACTTAGATAATGGCGCTAATTTAGCAGAGCGCCAAGACTAGGTCCGAAAGGCTTCTTAATAACAGCTTCTACCCCCAAGCCATAAAACTGCTGAACAGCCAATCAAATGGCTACCCGGACTATTTGCATTGACCCATCACACCTTTTTTTATGCTGCTGCTACTCGTTGTTTATTATCTATGCATAGTCACTTTTCCCCTACCTACATGTACATATAACCTCAATTACTTCGACCAATCTGTACAATGACTCGGTACCAGTACCTGTATATAGCCTCATTATTGCTATTTTATTGTTACTCATGAATTTTTTTACTTTAGGTTATTTAGTAAATATTTTCTTAACTCTTATTTTTCTTAAAACTGCATTGCTGGTTAAGGGCTTGTAAGTAATAACATTTGATTTGATTTACTCAACCTGACTCAAACAGAGATGCATGTTATTTATGAAAGCTAGCTGGCCAAGGCTATCCAACACTGCAACTCTTCCAAGCCAAGATAAGCTTTCGATTTTATTAATTTATTGCCACCGCGACCAGCTGGTGTAACTGCTAAACTCCTTACCGTACACTGTACTGCGTGATTTTACACATGGATTGGATTGTGGGTTTACTGACGCGTTAGCGCTAGTTTGTTGACTATAACGTTAATTTGGTGACAACAGTGTAAACTGTGTAGCGGTTAGCAGTTAGAGTTTGAAGGTTTGTCTTGGATAGGCTTTTGCGCCTGGTCACAGACAGCTGTTGTGTTGTGCACTGAAGTCCACAAACGAAGGGAAAAGGTGAGAGGAATAGAGCACGTAGATTTGAGAAGGAATTAGACATCGAGGAAAGTGATGATGCTGTATGTGACTGCTATGTGCGGGTGATCAGGGGTGTATTCATTCCCCCGATTCTGTTGCAAAAACAAATTCTTAAACGGAACGAAATGGGGAGGGACCTAACTGAATTTGGCACATTGTTTGGACTAATGATTACACCCTAGATCAGCTAGATGGGAAACTCCAGTTCTACCGGGGCCGGCGTGGTGTCACAGATTTTCCCCATCCCTAGCAAACACACATGATTAAACTAATTGTATTCTAAACTGAAGATCATGATTAGTTGATTATTGGACTCATGTGTGTTAGCTGGAACTGGGGCAAAAGTGTGACACCAATCAGACCCCCGAGGACTGGAGTTGCCCATCCCTGGGCTAGATAGATGCAGGCAAGATTGTGCAAGGTGGTATTGAATGTGTCTCTATCTGTTACCTTGATTACTCCAATTTGTCTCTCAACCGTTATACACTTTAATTTGTAGGATAGGTTGTAGCAACTTCATGATGGGTATAGGGCTAATTGAAGTATAGTATCATGTAGTAGTCTAAACCTATTGATGTTACATTGAGCTGGGTGAGTGGAATATGAATGACGGCCATCCAATATGCTGTAGTGGAAATAAGGGCACACTCATAACAATTAAAATAAATCCTCCCTGACCACCACTGGAATACAGCCTAAATTGAATTTAGCAGAATGTATGTGGAAAAGGAAAATCACCTGCAGTCAGAACAAAATAAACTCCACCTGCAGAATACAACTGGTGAAAATAACCCCTGCACAGGCGAGAAGCAGAACTTGCCTGGGCTGTACATCCAGGACAAAGACGTACCAGGGACAACGCACTTCGCGCCACTCTTTGTAACAGACCACAAACCAACCCCCACCCACCCTGTAGACAAACTCCCCCATCCCTTCACAGGATCACTGACATTTTGTATCTGCCTTTGCCTGTTGTGTTTTCAAGTGGGTGTTTGGATTTATTCTTTAACGATGTAAGCAATTACAAGCATAGGAGATAGGCCTACCACTCACAGCTCAATACTGCTCATTCACAGGTGAGGCATGTTGTAAATCATGTCAAATACTTTTTCATGGCACCTGAAGTCCCAACATCAAAACACCATTCCAAGGCGTACAAAACTGAGTTTTAGTGGGAATGTTGATATAAAAAAATATGACAAAAGCCTCTGTATAATGGTTATCAAAAAATCTATAAACATTCACAGGCCGACAGTAGGTCTATGCAAAACCAATTTGTCGACAATTCCACTGCCCGTGTTAATTTTCATACTTCCAAGGAATTCGTATACATTTCCATAATTACAGTCATCCCTGAGATGACAAGACTTGACAACAGCAACTGATCAGCGCAGCGCTTTCTACGCCAATGTCCCGATGCTCTTGGAAAATAGCAATTTAGCGAGCATATACATATACGCCTAATACTTGGCTGTTGAACTAATGTTGTGCATTATGACTAGGATACCTGTCCTATTCCCAAATCATATAGTTTATCAAAACAACAAGTTTCATTATTTTAAGAAGAACGATTCCTAATTGTAATGTCTAAATCTTTACTTTACCCCACAATGAGGTCAATTATAAATCTCTCCATAAATAAATCGCTGTTTATTTACTTTTTGCCAATGTCTCCGTACTGTGCACGGCCTGCTAGATTAATAATTGAGAGGAACACAAACTGATGCTCAGCGCACAAATATCCAATTTCCTCATTAGGTTTCAGTGACTAACTGAAAATTGTCAAGGTAACGTTACAGGGTAACCAACAGGTAGGCAGGCTATCTCTACATCCCGAACGACCTGTGTTGACAAAATTATAGACTATACAAAGTTATAACCTGCTGAAAATGTGTGTAGTTTAGGCTACAATACAATCCTTAACTGAATAGAAATTACATATTTATAGTCCACATGAAAAACTAACAAAATTACAATGAACCAAACAGTGGCAAAAATGCAATTTAGTGTAGTGACCAAGGTGATCATGTTCGTGAAGTGTGATCAATAAACTTCTGTAAAACAACAACTAGCCCACAACAGTTGGCAGAGAGACAATGTTGACCAATATTATGTCTTACCTGTTTGGAAGGTTAACTGCAACAAGACAGAAAACAGTACCCAGTGGTATTCCATTATTACAATTCCATCTATATTGCGGTGCTTTATCAGTGTCTACTCTCTGAAGTGCTCGCGCTTGTAAATGGCTGAGTGAAGGCTTGCTACACATGCAGTTGAATGTCTTAAAGACACAGTGCAGCAGCGGGGTATTGCGTTGAAGTACTAGGATCAACTGGTGTTGACGTTGTGTTGGACTGAATCCGGAGGTCGTTAGCAGACAGCTATAACAATAACAACAAGCATTTCAATTAGATTCATTGCCTGCAGCCACAATTTGCATTGGCAGCCTGGGGATAAAGTCCACCAATAGTTGATCTGACAGATAGTAGTAATGTGTATGCAATAGACTGGTTCAGTAGACATTGGCATGTATTCATGGCTGCCAAGGGAATCCAGGCTTCCCCAAAAAATGTACAACAAATATATATATATCATTTATATTTTGTCTCTCTGTGTTTCAGAATGTTCCTTCAATTCGCAAGAGGCTGAATGTATCTCACAGGATAAAGCGTTCGACCAAGCGAAACAGCGCCCCCTGTCTCTCTATGTGTAGCCCATCTATCTGATGCTGTCTGGTCAAAAAGAGTATGACATTGTTGCCGCCCGTAGCATTGAGTGCAAGGGAAGCCAGCGAGCATTTGTCCTCCCTTGATAAAAAAAGTATTGTATTGCATTGGAAGTTAAGACCAGGTTTAGCCATTGTTTAGAGGTTTAGCTCTCTCTTACATCTGGGCTTCACAAGAGAAGGTCACAGTTGGCTTGTGGGGTATCTTGTTCCTTTATGATCTAGTCAGGTCATTACGGTATGAAATAATAGCCTGTCAGCGTTGAGCTAAATTGAGTGAGCTCAACTGTGAATGGTCCTGGCATACCAAAAAAAAAAGTGTCCACGGGATTTGGCTTCACACCAATCACATCACGTCAAAAGCAAAACGTCATTGACAGAAAAAACTTGAATTGTTGCATCTCGTTGTGTTGTTGTCCTCTTGTGCCTAGCTAGCTAGTTAAAATCGTCCCATTCCTAAATTAGCCATGGATGGCGATAGGGATTTGGACTTGTGGTTTTACTTAAATCTCCGTACTGGCCAATGATGATAATGGTGATTATGATCCAACCATAAATGAATACATTGTGCCCCTGGCCTGAGAGGATGGAAGTTTAATATGTTGCTAGATGTAGTAGGCTAATGTTAACTAGATGACTCATCGTTGCCCATGATAGGATGTTAGGCTAGCGAGTAAGCATTTTAGCCAGGTAGCCTAGGACAACAACTAAAAGCATGTGCTGTTTCGTCAAGATAAAAGAAAGGAGGATGGCATTGGCGTTTCTACAAGTAGGGTGAGTCAACATGTTTTTTCTACTTGCAGGAACGCACACACACACACACACACACACACACACACACACACACACACACACACACACACACACACACACACACACACACACACACACACACACACACACACACACACACACACACACACACACACACACACACACACACACACACACACACACCACACACACAACACACACACACACACACACACACACACACAGAGAGAGAGAGAAATCAGAACCACATCATATTTAGCTTACGTTGATTGGATTAAATTGTTTTTGGTATCTTTTAGTTGTCACTGTATTAGACTAAGCATAGGTGTTTTGATGATGCTGAAATGTTGAAGATGAAATGGTGCTGGAATAGTGGAGGCAGATCCTGTTTTCTTTGCGACTTGCTGTTACTCTCTGTGGTTCTAAATCCATAGTTGTTTAGTAGTCCAAAAATGTTGGAAACATTAACTTGCTTGACCACGCTATAGGTCATGTTACTGTTTGTTATATGCAATATGCCTTGTGGACTTCACCTGAAAGTTGCTCTGCGGTTTTGTGATGAAACAAAGGTGTGGTTGAATTTATTCTGACACTGTGCCTTCTTATTGTCTCGGCCTTAGGCCGATATAACATGATGGCAAGGCATATGTACTAACAGGTTATAGAGCAAACAACGAAAATCATACAGTATGAGGGTTTGGTATAGCTTACTAGGCATGTTCTAATTTTAAAATCTAGAAACACCTTATGCAAACCTGGAGGACTTCCAAAATGCTGTTTAATCTTAGGTCATGGTATACTCTTGAGACAGTCATATTAAAGTGATTCTCCAGATCTTTTGTATAATTTTAGCCAGTATTTTTGACGTAGTGCTCATGAGCCAAAACGGGTCCCTGAACATCGTGCACAATTTTGTACTACACGTCATCCATTTCGTTTGATACAGTATGTTACGTCTTGCAAAGAAACAAAATATATAGAGATTTTTGTTTTTGCAATTCGTATGGTATGTTACTAATTCCAAATCGTACTGTATGTTATGAATTTGTAAGTGCCTAAGATCCCGTTTTTTCAGTAAGGGATTTAACATCTAAAACAAAGCTAATCTAGAAAAGATTAGTGACTGTAGACCAATTTTGTGGCTTTGACGTTGTTGCCGCAGAGTTTTAGTTCAAGGTCACGTGTTTTGCACAGTTTTCTCTGCTTAAGTGAGCATGCGTATTAGAGTGAGCATGTGTATTAGAGTGAGCATGTGTATTAGAGTGGGCATGTCTACTAGAGTGAGCATGTGTATTAGAGTGAACATGTGTATTAGAGTGAGCATGTGTATTAAAGTGAGCATATGTATTAGAGTGAGCATGTGTATTAGAGTGGGCATGTGTATTAGAGTGAGCATGTGTATTAGAGTGAGCATGTGTATTAGAGTGAGCATTTGTATTAGAGTGAGCATGTGTATTAGAGTGAGCATGTGTATTAGAGTGAGCATGTGTATTAGAGTGAGCATGTGTATTAGAGTAAGCATGTGTATTAGAGTGAGCATGTGTGAGAATCCAGAATTTAAATATGTGGTGTGTATAGACCAGTGGTCACCAACCTTTTCTGAGTCAAGATCACTTTCGCAGTCAAAAAGCAAGCCGAGATCTACTGATCAGCATTTAAAAAAAAACATGACTTTAAAAATGTAACATTAACCTAATAAAAACAGTTCTGTAGGAATAAAGTTTGTGCATTAGGCCTAATACATTATCACAGCACATTGGCTATATGTCTGTTCTGCCAATATTGTTCTTCTGAGACCAGATCATTTTCCAAAACTCAAGCTTTGATAAGAAAATAGATCAGTTGGTGTAGCACTTGAGGCACAACTGACTGATGGTACCTGCATCTGATGGTCATGGTGCTTTCAAGACAACTGGGAACTTTGGAAAAAAAACATCAGCGATCTTTAGGTCGGAATGAGTTTCCAACTTCGAATTCCGAGTTGGATGATCATTCAAAATTATTTTTCACAGTCGGATCTCGTTTTTTCCGAGTTCCCGGATGTCTTGAACGCACTGAAGTCGGAAGTCGGGGAGATTTCTGAATTCTGAGTTTCCAGTTGTTTTCAACACTGCATTATGGATGGTTCAAAATGTACAGAATGGGGACCTGGAGGAAAATGGAGGTGGGTCATGCTTTTTCAATTTCAGTCAAGGGGAGGGTTTAGGATTTTTGTTATTTAATCCAGGGGAGGGTCATATAATTTGTAATTGATGTAATTTCAATATTTCTCAGTGTTTAAGAATAAGTTGCTTATTATCTAGGCTATATATCGATGTGTACCCGATGCCGCACCTCATCTCTGATTCTCCGCTGGACACGCAATATCAAGTGCGCCTGTAGGCTATTTAGTGTAGTCTCAATCAAATAATCCATAGCCTAGGCAATACGAAGTGCATGCTCGAAGAAGTACAGAGCAAAGTTATATTTCTAAGAAAACTAACTTTCTTTCCAAGTCTTTTGCGCTGCTGGGATGGTGTAAATAAAACTAGGCTGCATTACACTCTGCAATGGATATTCCAACCCTGAGCACCGGCCTACTCTGCTCTTGCTGAACAAAATCTTGTGCTGTGTAGGCCTACGGTGGCAGTACAGGCGAAGGGTCAAAGGCTTGTTCCGAAAATAATTTAGGATTAGTAAGAAAAAATATCTATGTCGTGCGCGTGGACTAGCCTATATTCTGTTCAGTTTGAGGGGGAGTGTGCGAAGATGAGAAGGACGGAGGTCAAATTTGATAGCTTGTTACTACTATAATTGATTAAAATTAAAATAATAGGCCTAATTTTCTTGCCCATGATGAAGGTATTTATCAGAGTTATTGAGCTCACAATAAACCGGAATCGAGTAATTTACATTGTGGTGTTGAAACTGCAAGCGGCAGCCGCAGCACAATCAATTGGAAATGAACAGGTCATGGTGCTGAAAATAGCGACATTCGAGTAAGCCTAATTCATTTAAACCATCCTCATTTGAATTCAACTTTACGAACAACAAGAGGGCTTTGTGTTGGAGCCTGTTTCTTCCTATTTAAGAAATACGAGGTAGGCTTACCTGCTTGACAGACAAAATTAGGCTATAGGCTGTTATACACAGATTTGTCGGCCAACTCATCCACCCACCATGCACTCTTTAAATGTTTTATTTTTTATTTCACCTTTATTTAACCAGGTATGCCAGTTGAGAAAAAGTTCAAATTTTCAACTGAGACCTGGCCAAGATAAAGCAAAGCAGTGCGACAAAAACAACAACACAGAGTTACACATGGAATAAACAAACATACAGTCAATAATACAATAGAAAAGGTCTATGTACATTGTGTGCAAATGTAGTAAGATTAGGGAGGTAAGGCAATAAATAGGCCATAGAGGCGAAGTAATTACAATTTAGCATTAACACTGGAGTGATAGATGTGCAGATGATGATGTGCAAGTAGAGATACTGGGGTGCAAAAGAGCAACAAAAAAAATGTAATAAGGTAATTGGTGAGGTAGTTGGGGATGAGGTAGTTGGTTGTGCTATTTACAGATGGGCTGTGTACAGGTACAGTGATTGGTAAGCTGCTCTGACAGCTGATGCTTAAAGTTAGAGAGGGAGATATAAGTCTCCAGCTTCAGGGATTTTTGCAATTCGTTCCAGTCATTGGCAGCATAGAACTCGAAGGAAAGGCGGCACGATTTGGTGTTGCCTTTGGGGATCACCAGTGAAATATACCTGCTGGAGAGCGTGCTACGGGTTGGTGCTGCTATGGTGACCAGTGAGCTTAGATAAGGCGGGGCTTTACCTAGCAAAGACTTTTAGATGACCTGGAGCCAGTGGGTTTGGCAACGAATATGTCGCGAGGGCCAGCCAGTGAGAGCATACAGGTCGCAGTGGTGGGTAGTATATGGCGCATTGGAGACAAAACGTATGGCACTGTGATAGACTACATCAAATTTGCTGAGTAGAGTGTTGGAGGCTATTTTGTAAATGACATCACCGAAGTCAAGGATCGGTAGGATAGTCAGTTTACGAGGGTATGTTTGGCAGCATGAGTGAAGGAGGCTTTGTTGCGAAATAGGAAGCCGATTCTAGATTTAATTTTGGATTGGAGATCCTTAATGTGAGTCTGGAAGGAGAGTTTACAGTCTAACCAGACACCTAGGTATTTGTAGTTGCCCACATTATCTAAGTCAGAACCGTCCAGAGTGGTGATGCTAGTCGGACGGACGGGTGCAGGCAGCAATCGGTTGAAGAGCATGCATTTAGTTTTACTAGCATTTAAAAGCAGTTGGAGGCCACAGAAGGAGTATTGTATGGCATTGAAGCTCATTTGGAGATTTGTTAACACAGTGTCCAAAGAAGGGCCAGATGTATACAGAATGGTGTCGTCTGCATAGAGGTGGATCAGAGAATCACCAGCAGCAAGAGCGACATCATTGATATATACAGAGAAGAGTCGGCCCGAGAATTGAACCCTGTGGCACACCCATAGAGACTGTAAGAGGTCCGGAAAACAGGCCCTCCGATTTGACACACTGAACTCTATCTGAGAAGTAGTTGGTGAACCAGGCGAGGCAYTCATTTGAGAAACCAAGGCTGTTGAGTTTGCCAATAAGAAGGCGGTGATGTCAGGACCCGGTGCGAGAAACAGTCACTAATAATCGTCAGAACCCAGAAGATGAGGCAGACACAGCAGTACTAGCGATAGTGGTTTAATAAAGAACAAAATCTTCAGGCAAAGAAACTAAATCCACAATGTCCAAAAATAAAGCCAAAAGGCACAAAATGGAAATCCTCCAAAATACAAAAGAAACTTCACAAAGTGGTAAAAAACAGCAGGGAAAAACAAACCTCAAAAGACTACTCAAATAATACACAAGAACTAAACCAGAGAACCTCTGGAAAATCCAACAAGAGAAATKTCTYWATAAAACAAGGCTTGGGCTGGGGCTGGGTGCTAACTTACAAACACTGAGCAAGGAACWAAGGAACACACAGGGTTTAAATACTAACAAGGGAATGACCTACAGGTGCAAACAATAATAAGAGCAAGAAAAACAAAAGGTACAAAAAAAGGTGCAATGGGGACATCTAGTGACCAAAACCCGAACAGGTCTTGGCCAAAACCTGACAGAATCCCCCTCCTAGGAACGGCTCCTGACGTTCCTACCAGCCTTCTCAGGGTGGAGGGTCCTGAACTGACGAATGAGGTCAGGGTCCAGTATGTCCTTGGCAGAACCCAGGAGCGCTCCTCGGGACCGTAGCCTTCCCAGTCCACCAGATACTGCCAGGACCGCTGCACCCGGCGGGAATCCAGTATCCGGTGGACGGTATAAGCCGACTGGCCACCGATGACACGGGGCGGAGGGGGGGTCTGCCTGCCGGGATAAGGGAGAAAAAACAACAGGTTTTAATAAAGAAATGTGAAATGTTGGATTGATCTTAAGGGATCTGGGTAAGTGCAAGCGAAAAGTAACGGGATTGACTCTCCTGGCAATCTTAAAGGGACCGATGAACCTCTGGGACAGCTTGCGAGACTCCACCCGTAGTGGTAAATTCTTAGTTGAGAGCCATACTCTCTGGCCGGGGTACAGGGTAGGACCTGGACGGCGACGTCTGTTGGCTTGTTGTTGGTACTGCTGAGAGGAACGCAGAAGATTAAGACGTGCCTTCTTCCATGTAAGCGACAGCGTCTGATGAACCTCGAGGCTGAAGGCACTCTGACTTCTGCCTCCTGGTCCGGGAACAATAGAGGCGCATAACCAAACTGACACTCATGCGGGGATATACCAGTGGAGGAGGAGCACAAGGTGTTGTGCGCGTACTCGGCCCAAACAATGAAGGATGACCATGTGGACGGGTTGTTGGAAACCATGCATCTGAGGGTGGTTTCCAGCTCCTGATTCATCCTCTCAGTTTGGCCATTGGACTCCGGATGGTACCCTGAAGATAAACTGGCCGTGCCCTATGAGTTGGCAGAAGCTTCCAAAACCTTGAGGCGAACTGGGGACCTCTGTCGGAAACCATATCTTGCGGAATCCCAAAGACTCGGAACACATGGTTAATCACCAACTCAGCTGTTTCCTTTGGCAGAAGGTAATTTGGTCAAGGGAACAAAACCTGGCCGCCTTAGAAAACCTGTCGATGATGACTAGGATCGTAGTATTACCATGGGACGGAGGAAGGCCGGTAATAAAGTCCAACGAGATATGGGACCAGGGTCGGTGGGGAATAGATAGAGGGTGAAGGAGTCTTGAGGGCGGAGGTGAGAAGATTTGCCCTGGCAGCACACGGAACAGGCCTTGACGAAAGTGGCAACGTCTTCTTTTATGGTGGGCCACCAGAACTTACGCTGGATGAACTCCAAGGTGCGACCTACGCCCGGGTGACAGGTGAGGCGAGAGGAGTGCCCCCACAGAAGGACTTGGGACCTTGCTGCCTTGGGAACAAACAACCGATTAGCAGGACCTCCTCCAGGGCCCGGTTCGATGCTTGAGCTTGTTTCACGGTATCTCCACTTGCCACGAGATCGGAGCCACGATCTTAGCGCCGGAAGGACAGTCATGTCAGTATCTTCTCGAATGGCAGGAGAGTAGATTCGTGACAAGGCGTCCGTTTGAGATTCTTCGACCCGGGTCTATAGGTGGATAAACTGAAATCGGCTGAAGAAAAGAGACCATCGATCTTGTCTGGAGTTCAACCGCTTCGCCTGCTGGAATATACTCCAGATTTTTGTGGTCCGTAAGCACTTGAAACGGTTGAAAAGCCCCTCGAGCCAGTGTCTCCATTCCTTCAATGCCATCTTAACCGCTAGGAGTTCACGATCCCCCACATCGTAATTCCTCTCGGCCGGGGTAAGCCGGTGAGAGAAGAAGGCGCAAGGATGAAGCTTCTTGTCTTCACCCCTCTGAGACAGGACAGCTCCAACCCCAACCTCTGATGCGTCTACCTCCACCACAAAAGGTTCATCCGCCGTTGGTAGTGTCAGGATGGGAGCAGAGAGGATGCGCTGCTTGAGTCCTTGGAAGGCCGTCTCAGCTTCCCTTCCCCACAGAAACCTTGTGTTGCCACCCTTGGTTACAGCTGAGAGAGGGCTGCCACCGAGCTGAAGTTCTTGATGAACTTGCGGTAAAAGTTGGTGAAGCCCAGGAAACGCTAACTTCCTTAACGGACTTGGGGGTGGGCCAATCCGCTCCGCCCCTACCTTCTTGGGGTCATCTGGACTCGACCGGGTTCCACTATAAATCCCAGGAATTGTACTCGAGAGGAATGAATTCACACTTTTCCGGCTTAACGTACAAATGGCTGTCTAGGAGGCGTTTGAGCACTTGTCTGACATGCTTAGTGTGTTCTTGAAGGGAGCTCGAAAAGATGAGGATGTCATCCAAGTAAACAAACACGAAGATGTTAAGCATATCCCTAAGCACATCGTTTATGAGCGCTTGGAACACAGCCGGAGCGTTGGTCAGGCCGAAGGGCATCACCGAGTATTCGTAGTGACCAGTAGGCGTGTTGAAAGCGGTCTTCCACTCGTCCCCGGGTTTGATCCGCACAAGATGGTATGCATTCCGCAGGTAAAGCTTAGTGAAGACAACTGCTTCCTGGAGCAGCTCAAAGGCTGTGGCCATAAGGGGTAGCGGGTAGCGGTTACGGACGGTTATGGCATTGAGTCCCCGGTAGTCGATGCAAGGTCGTAATCCACCGTCTTTCTTGGCCACAAAGAAAAACCCTGCTCCCGCCGCGAGGTAGATGGACGCATGAGGCCTGCTGCCAGAGCGTCCTTGATGTAGGTATCCATAGCAGCTCGTTCGGGAGGAGAAAGGGAAAAGATCCGACCCCTGGGAGGGCAGGTCCCCGGAAACAGGTCGATGGTGCAATCGTAAGGTCTATGGGGTGGTAGTTTGGTGGCCCTCTGTTTGCTAAATACCAGTTTGAGGTCATGGTAACACTCGGGAACTCGGGACAGGTCGATGGATTCTAGAGACTCGAAGGGGAACTCGGGGAACTCGGGAAGATACAAGTGGCTTGGCACGTAGGACCCCACTGCTTGATAGTGCCCACAGACCAGTCGATGTGAGGGTTATGGCTGTGAAGCCAGGGATAACCAAGGACGAGAGGGAACTCGGAACAGGAGATCAGATGAAAGTTCATCACTTCCTGGTGTTGGGAAACTGAAAGTCGCAAGGGGTAGTGGCACGAGTAACAAGTCCAGATCCCAAAGGGCTTCTATCCAACGTAGTAACCCTTATGGGGTCACTCAGAGGTTCAGAAGGAACGCCATTCTCTTTCGCCCAGACCCCATCCATGAAGTTACCTGCGGCTCCAGAGTCTACCAAGGCTTGAAGAGAAAACTCGTGGTCGTCCCAGGAAAGGGTAACTGGAATGAGCAGGCGGGAGTTGGATGGATGGGAGGAGGTTATGTTTCCCGTTACAGTCCTCCCAGGCCTGCACGGGAGAGTGCGTTTCCCTGGAGCCCGGACACGTGGAGCGGAAATGGCCCGGTTTGCCGCAATATAGACAGCATCGCTCCCTCATCCGGCGGTCTCTCTCAGCCTGGAGATGCGTCCAACCGCATGGGTTCTGGTGGAGCCAGCGAGGATAAAGGTGGAGACTCGGAGCTGGAACCGATAGGAGCTAGGGTGAGCGGTCTACGGTTGAGTTCTCTCTCTCTCAGACGCTGGTCTATGCGTGAAGCCAACTTGATAAGGGACTCGAGGTTGTCCGGTGGTTCCCGAGTGGCCAGTTCATCTTGGATGGTGTCAGAAAGACCCTTCAGAAAACACACTGTGAGCGCCTCGTCGTTCCAGCCACTTGCTGCCACAGTGCGGAACTGGATGGCATAGTCCGTCACGCTGCGCCGACCTTGGCGGAGAGTCAGGAGCTGTTTGGCTGAGTCAGGGCCGTTGGTAGGACCTTAAACACTCGCTTTGAATTCTTCAGCAAAGGTAGAGTAGCTGGCACAGCAGGGACTTTGGGCATCCCACACAGCAGTAGCCCAGGCTAGGGCTTTTCCCGACAGCAGGGTGATGATATATGCTATCTTGGACCGGTCGGTGGGAAACGACGATGGTTGCAGCTCAAAGGAGAGAGAACATGGGTGAAAAACCCCTTACAAACACTCGGATCCCCTGAGAACCGTTGGGGAGGCGGTAGACGAGGTTCAGCCAGGGGGTTAACTGCCAGGGGCACTTGAATCTGATGAACTGGAGCAGAAGCGGTGCCGGGGAAAGTCGATCCGAAATCTGCTTTATGGAAGTCAGCATCTCTGACAGAAGTTGAGAATGTCTAGCCATTAAGGCTCTTGCTGAACCAGAGCAGCTTCGTGGCGTTGGACAGTCCCCTCGTGGTGGGACAGCATGGAAAAAAGATCCTGGGTACTGGCTGCTCTGGGTTCATTATAATGGCTCAGTGTTTCTGTCAGGACCCGGTGCGAGAAACAGTCACTAATAATCGTCAGAACCCAGAAGATGAGGCAGACACAGCAGTACTAGCGATAGTGGTTTAATAAAGAACAAAATCTTCAGGCAAAGAAACTAAATCCACAATGTCCAAAAATAAAGCCAAAAGGCACAAAAAACAGCAGGGAAAAACAAACCTCAAAAGACTACTCAAATAATACACAAGAACTAAACCAGAGAACCTCTGGAAAATCCAACAAGAGAAATCTCTGAATAAAACAAGGCTTGGGCTGGGGCTGGGTGCTAACTTACAAACACTGAGCAAGGAACWAAGGAACACACAGGGTTTAAATACTAACAAGGGAATGACCTACAGGTGCAAACAATAATAAGAGCAAGAAAAACAAAAGGTACAAAAAAAGGTGCAATGGGGACATCTAGTGACCAAAACCCGAACAGTCTTGGCCAAAACCTGACAGGTGATTGACAGAGTTGAAAGCCTTGGCCAGGTCGATGAAGACTGCTGCACAGTACTGTCTTTTTTCGAAGGCGGTTATGATATCGTTTAGGACAATGAGCATGGCTGAGGTGCACCCATGACCAGCTCGGAAACCAGATTGCATAGTGGAGAAGGTATGATGGGATTCGAAATGGTCGGTGATCTGTTGTTAACTTGGCTTTCGAAGATTTTAGAAAGGCAGGGCAGGATGGATATAGGTCTATAACAGTTTGGGTCTAGAGTGTCTCCCCCTTTGAAGAGGGGATCTTTGGGGATCTCAGAAGATACGAAAGAGATGTTGAACAGTCTAGTAATAGGGGTTGCAACAATTTCGGCTGATGATTTTAGAAAGAGAGGGTCCAAATTGTCTAGCACAGCTGATTTGTAGGGATCCAGTTTTTGCAGCTCTTTCAGAACATCAGCTGTCTGGAGAACCGGGGGTGGGCTTGAGCAAGTCTCTGCGCGTGGTGCAGAGCTGTTGGCCGGGGTAGGGGTAGCCAGGTGAAAAGCATGGCCAGCCATAGAAAAATGCTTATTGAAATGATCAATTATTGTAGATTTATCGGTGGTGACAGTGTTTCCTATCCTCAGTGCAGTGGGCAACTGGGAGGAGGTGCTCTATTCTCCATGGACTTCAAATTTCTGTTTGAAAAAGCTAGCCTTAGCTTTCCTAACTGCCTCTGTATATTGGTTCCTGACTTCCCTGAAAAGTTACATATCGCAGGGGCTATTCGATACTAATGCAGTACGCCACAGAATGTTTTTGTGCTGGTCAAGGGCAGTCAAGTCTGGAGTGAACCAAGGGCTGTATCTGTTCCTGGTTCTACATTTTTTGAACGGGGCTTGCTTATTTAAGATGGTGAGGAAAGCACTTTTAAAGAGCAACCAGGCATCCTCTACTGATGGGATGAGGTCAATATCCTTCCAGGATACCCGGGCCAGGTCGTTTAGACAAGCCTGCTCGCTGAAGTGTTTAAGGGAGCATTTGACAGTGATGAGGGGTGGTCGTTTGACCGCGGACCCATTACGGACACAGGCAATGAGGCAGTGATGGCTGAGATGCTGGTTGAAGACGACAGAGGTGTATTTAGAGGGCAAGTTGGTCAGGATGATATCTATGAGGGTGCCCATGGTTACGGATTTAGGGTTGTACCTGGTAGGTTCCTTGATAATTTGTGTGAGATTGAGGGCATCTAGCTTAGATTGTAGGACAGCTGGGGTGTTAAGCATATCCCAGTTTAGATCACCTAACAGTATGAACTCTGAAGATAAATGGGGAGCAATCAATTCACATATGGTGTCTAGGGCACAGTTGGGGGTTGAGGGGGGTCTATAACAAGCGGCAACAGTGAGAGACTTATTTCTGGAAAGGTGGATTTTTAAAAGTAGAAGCTCGAATTGTTTGGGCACAGACCTGGATAGTATGACAGAACTCTGCAGGCTATCTCTGCAGTAGACTGCAACTCCGCCCCCTTTGGCAGTTCTATCTTGTCGGAAAATGTTGTAGTTGGGGATGGAAATGTCTGAATTCTTGGTGGCCTTCCTAACCCAGGATTCAGACACGGCTAGGACATCAGGGTTGGCGGAGTGTGCTAAAGCAGTGAATAAAACAAACTTAGGGAGGAGGCTTCTGATATTAACATGCATGAAATAAGGCTTTTACACATGAGAGCACCTTGGGAATAGGTGTGGTGCTGGGGGTAACAGGGCCTGGGTTAACCTCTACATCACCAGAGGAACAAAGGAGGAGTAGGATAAGGGTACGGCTAAAGTCTATAAGAACTGGTCGTCTAGTGCGTTGGGGACAGAGAATAAAAGGAGAAGATTTCTGGGTGTGGTAGAATAGATTCAGGGCATAATGTACAGACAAGGGTATGGTAGGATGTGAGTACAGTGGAGGTAAACCTAGGCATTGAGTGATGATGAGAGCATTTGCGTTTATGGAGGCACCAGTTATGCCAGGTGAGGTCTCCACATGTGTGGAGGGTGCGACAAAAGAGCTATCTAAGGCATTTAGGGCGGGGCTGGGGGCTCTATAGTGAAATAAAACAATAATAATAATAATAATAATAACTAACTTAAACAGCAGTAGACAAGGCATATTGACATTAGGGAGAGGCATGAGTAGCCGAGTGATCATAGGGTCCAATGAGCAGCAATAGGTGAGTCAGGGAGCTGTTCGGTAGTCGCTACTATGCTTGGCGAGCTGGAGACACGGCGTTCAGAAAGCTAGCGGGCTGTGGCCAGCAGATGGATCTTTGGCGATGTCGCAACGGAAAAGCCTGTTGAAAACACCTCGGACGATTATGTCGGCAGACCAGTTGTGATGGATTGGCAGGGCTCTGTGTCGGCAAAAAAAGGTCCAGGCCAATTGGCAAAATATGTATTGTAGCACAAGAATTAGCTGGAGGACCTCTTCGGCTAGCCGGGAGATTGGCCTAGCTCGAGGCTAGCTCAAGGCTAACTGTTGCTTGCTTCGGGACAGAGACGTTAGCCAGGAGTAGCCACTCAGATTGCAGCTAGCTATCTGATCCGGTGTAAAGGTCCAGAGCTTGCGGTAGTAATCTGGAGATTTGGTAGAGAAAAAGCAGTCCGATATTCTCTGGGTTGATATCGCGCTGTGCAGACTGGCATGTATTGACCAAGCTGAGGCTGGCTGGTGTCCGAGTTAACGGTAAAGACCACTAGCAGTGACTAACTGATAACTAGCTAGTAGTTAGTTAGCTGGCTAGCTTCTGATGGGGGTTCCGGTTCTAAAGTATAAAAATAGCAGATCCGTAATACATTGGGTGTTGGGGGTTGCAGGAGAGTATATTCAGTCCGTAGATGGAAAGTGAGATTAAAATATAAACGGAAAAAACGAGGAAGACGATTATTTACACGGGACAAGACAAAACACACGTCCGACTGCTACGCCATCTTGGAATGTATATGCCTTCCTCCGTGTCAGTGAAGTAAAAACCAGGACTCTAATGGTGGGGGTATGAGAGGGTATGCCATAGGCCTACTCTTTGTTAAAGAAAATGGCAAAAAGCATAGGCCTACACTTTATTAGCTTAAGATTTTGAAGAATATAAAACGGATCCGATTCTATAAAGTGATATATCACAGCTGTAAAATACCCAGGAAAGATTCCGAATGCATATGGGGATATCTTTGTTTAGTTTCTATGACATTCATTACCTGAGCTACAACCTTCTATAGCGAGACACAAAATGTACTTTGCTTTGGAGGTAATCTAATTATGTCGCTATCAATTGATTGAGCTATTCACTTTCTATAAGCTTTTAGGGAAGCACTTGTGAGCTTCGCTTGTTGGGATAAGCCACAGAAGAAGAGTAGCCAGCAGCTAAAGCTTACATTAAAAAAATTATAATAATTATGTCAGTAGTCTTACTCTGTTTGGAGTGGAAAGGTAGGCCTAACTTTTGAAAGTAGGCTACCATGCTTAGATTCATGGTGATGTCTCAGATTGAATTTCATTGCAAACAATACACACTGATTTGGCATTGGAGAAATATGATAAGATGAACGCATAGCCCTATCTCTGTCCATTCTTTGCCTGTAATTTAAAAAAAGATTCTGCTAACATGCTGACCACACCGCTCGCGTCATGTGCGCAAGCGTTGCAAAATAAATGTACACATACATGGTATTCAATTATTGCACCCACACTGCTCGCGCTAGCCAACGAGCGTCTGTGTTGCCAAGAGCTAAAATAGAAGTCTGTTATTTGTGACGCTGAACGCGGTGCAAGTCCTGCCTCTCCCATCTCCTCATTGGTTTATAGAAGCAGATACCCACGTGGGTGATTGAAAGACGAACTGAGTTCGTCGGTCGTCATGGTAATACTATGAAAGTATAGATGCCAATCGTCATATAAAGTCCACAGAAGAAAAAGCCTGGAAGGAGGAGAGATGACTAGAAACGATTTGGTTGACTGTTTTATGTGTGGATTAATTGTCGGAGTAGAGGACCTTGTGCATTTCAGGTAAAATAACAACTCAACGTTTATATCCCAGGACAAATTAGCTAGCAACTGCAAGCTAGGTAGCTAAATTGCCATAAATGTTTAATGCTTTTCGACCTGTCCCCAAATAATATAATTGGTTCAGAGTTTGTTTTGAAATGTCAACCTGCGAGTCGTGATCGTGTTTCGTGTGGGGGGACAAAATCAATTTGCGCACGATGGCGCAGGCGCGCGTCCGGTTTGGGTACGATGTAAGGTCTCCAGTGATGTGGAATTGAATGAAATATTCATGCAATGCTTTTATCATAAAGAAGATCTTTCCAGCCTTGGTCTTGTCCAAGGTGGTCTGCGAACCCACGACCTTCTGGCCCGCAGCCCTGTGCACTATCAACATTCCTGCATTGCCATGTAATGCTTACAGGACAAATAACAGTATATGTAAGTCTCTGGTCTGTCTCAGAAGTGAGGGTTAAACAGTAAGCATGTTCTCTGCTATCCACTTTAAATTTGAGTTATTTTGGTTACAAAGGAGGGTCACTTGTTTTTTTTTCAAGCGTTCAGGGAGGGTTTAGTTGAAATATATTTTGCTGAAGGGAGGGCCATCCATTTTTATTTCCGAGAGGTCTGATTTTCTCCAGGTAACCCTTATTTAAATAATGTACACTCCCTTACTCTCAGCAGAGGTAGGTAGAGATCAACAGAGGGTCCTCTCACGGTCCCTGCGCTCTCCTTCCTTTCCTCTGGTGAGACTGACCAGAGAGAGGGGACACTGTTTTCCACCTGATGGCAATATTCGAGTCACACCGCATTTTTCTTATGCACATTTTCATGTTGTTCCTATGACCAGAGAAAGTGAAATATTCCTTGATATTAAAATAGACATGACAAGTTGCTAATAATAATACAAACACAGGGCTATCTTTACACTTGGCTACTCATTCATTGCAGCTGCAATGCAAGTGGAAGTAGGGAGAAGCGCGTTTTATGTTTGTAATAGTGTTGAATAAAAACAGGGTTGACAGTGCTAAATAAAAAAATTGACATGAACTCACTCATAAAACAGCAGCTCTTTGCTGTATTCTTTGACAGTCTCTGGTCATGGTTTTAAAAGTTCTGAAATCTCACATAGGCTAGTATCAAACTTTGCTGTGACCGGGATAGTGGAAGCTGTAGGCTTTTGAGCTAGCGAATTGGTCAGCACACACTATTCCCCCTCCTCCCCTCCACCACCCGCACCCGCACACCAGCACCAGATTCCTAGTTACAGCACAGTAGGCACACTGAATTTAACCACAGATATTCCGTCTACAGGATGAGCTGAGTTTGTCTTTTCAGACAAATGAAATCGTTCAAAATGGGAACACTTTGCCATCCTGGTGTGCAGGGCTTCTGAATCAAGTGCACCTACTGCCAACAGCTCAACACAAATAAAATGAAGGCGCAGGCCTTTATCGTTGGCTTTTCCACAGAAAAGTTTTGTTATCTACTACAAGTGCACCCCGCCTACAAACAAAGATTCAAGAGGGAAGTTCCGTTGGTCAGATCGGTACAGTGTCAGGCCAACCAATCAGAATTCCTACTCCAAGACTGTTCTGATCACGTGGACTGGAATATGTTCCAGGTCGCCTCTGGAGATAACATCAATAAGTACTGGATTCATCAAAAAATGCATAGATGAGGTGATACCTATAGTGTCTTTCAAAACTTACCCAAATCAAAAAATGTGGATTGATGGCAGCCTTGTAGGGAAACTGAAACAGAGAGATGCTGCTCATAAACAAGGCAAGTTTACCAGGAACACCACTTTGGTTAAATAGTACAAATACGACGTATGTGGCGAAACACAAGTATAGGGAGCAATTCAGCGGGTCGGACACAAGGTGTATGTGGTGTAACAGTATAACTTTACGTCCGTCCCCTCAACCCGGGCGTGAACCAGGGACCCTCTGCACACATCAACAACAGCCACCCACGAAGCATCGTTACCCATCGCTCCACAAAGGCCGCAGCCCTTGCAGAGCAAGGGGAACCACTACTTCAAGGTTTCAGAGCAAGTGACGTCACCGACTGAAAGGCTGCTAGCGCGCACCACCGCTACCTAGCTAGCCATTTCACATCGGTTACAGTGGCAGGGGCTCCTAAAAATCACGGATTATAAAAAGAAAGCCAGCCACATCGCAGTTACCAACGCCACCCTACCGGACGAGTTAAACACCTTTTTCTCACGATTGGAGCACAATGACCCAGAGCTGCCGAGGAGAGCCCCTGATAACAATGGGGGCTACATACTCACAGTCTTGTAAATCAGGTCATATGTAAGTCATTCAAACATGTTAACCCTTTCAAGGCTGACAGCCCAGACAGCATCCCTAGTTGTGCCCTCAGAGCATGTGCAGACTGGCTGTTCTCTGATATTTTAAATCTCTCTAGTTCAGGTCGCTATACCCACCTGCTTCAAGATGTCCACTATCATCCCCACGCCCAAGAAAGGGAAAGCAACTGAACTGAATGACTACCGACCAGTAGCACCTACTTCCGTCATCATGAAGTGGTTCGAGAGGCTAGTCAAAGACCATATCACCTCCTCCCTCCCCAACACACTCAACCCTCTACAATTCTCCTACCTCCCTGACAGATCCACGGACGACGCAATCACCATTGCACTGCACACTGCCTTTACCCACCTGGACAAAAGGAATGCAAATGTGAGGATGCTGATCATCGACGACAGCTCGGCCTTCTATACCATAGTGCCCTATCAGCTCATTACACAGCTCACGGCCTTGGGTCTGAACTCCTCCTCATGCAACTTGGTCCTGGACTTTGGGGACGGGCCACCCCCAGGTGGTGAAGGAAGGCAAAATTACCTCCTTGACACTGACTCTCAACACTGTGGCCCCACAAGGTTGCGTCCTCAGTCCCCTCCTGTATTCCCTGTATACCCACGCCTCATACAATTCCAACTCCATCATCAAGTTCACTAACGACACAAGTAGTAGGCCCGATTACCGACAATGGCAAGACGGCCTACAGGGAGGAGGTAGGCACTCTGACGGCATGGTGCCAGGAAAAAACCTCTCCCTCAACGCCAGCAAAACAAAGGATCTGATTGTGGAATTCAGGAGGAACCAGGCTGGACACGCCCCCATCCTCATCAACGGGGCCGTTGTGGAGACGGTCAATAACATCAAATTCCTCAGTGTACACATCTCAGAGAAGCTGAAATGGTCAAACCACATGGACACCATGGGGAAGACGACATGGCAGAGACTCTTCAACCTCAATTTGTCCTGGCCCTCACAGTGTTTTACAGGAGCACCTCCGAGAGCATACTGTTGGGCTTCATCAAAGCCTGGTACGGCAACTCCACCGCCGCGGACCACATGGCGCTTCGGAGGGTTATACGAGCAGCCGAACGCCCCCTTGTGTGCACACAGTGGTTGAAAAAGTATCCAATTGTCATACTTCAGTATAAATAAATCTAACTTATTAGAAAATCACTCAAGTAAAAGTGAAAGTCACCTAGTAAAATCCTAAAGTCTAAAAGTATTTGGTTTTAAATATACTTCAGTATCAAAACTAAAAGTAAAAGTATAAATCATTTCAAATTCCTTATATTAAACAAACCAGACCGCACCATTTTCTTGATTTTTTAAATTTACGGATAGCCAGGGGCACGCTCCAACACTCAGACATAATTTATAAACTAAGCATGTGAGTGAGTCCGCAGATCATTGGCAGTAGGGATGACCAGTCTGTGAATTAGACAATTTTCCTGTCCTGCTAAGCATTCAAAATGTAACGAATACTTTTGGGTGTCAGGGAAAATGTATGGAGTAGAAAGTACATCATTTTCTTTAGGAATGTAGAAGTAAAAGTTGTCAAAAAGATAAATAGTAAAGTAAAGTACAGATACTCAAAAAAAACTACTTAAGTATTACTTTCAAGTATTCTTTCTTAATTACTTTACACCACTGGGTGCACACAGCCTGCCCTCCAGGACACCTACATACAGTAACCAGGTGCCGCAGGAAGGCCAAGAAGATCATCAGGGACCCCAGCCACCTGAGCCAAGCCATGTTCTCCCCGCTTCCATCACTCAGATGTGGGCAGTACAGGAGTATCATGGCAAAAACTGGAAAACTGGCCAATAGTTTCTACCCCCAGACCATCAGACTGCTGAATACCCACCACTGGTCAGCTATCTGCTCCCTCCTCTCCGCTGCTACTCCCCCTATGGACCTAACACTTCAGCTCAGTTTAGATGACTTGAGCACAGACCCCTGTTGCTGGGTCAGGTGGCTAACATACTATGAAACCTAACCCCTGTTACAACTCAGTCTGACCATCTCATACAATTAACCCCCCTTTAGATCCCCCTCAGATGAACGCTCATGTCACCAACCATCGATTTGCTGTAACTATTCAAACAGATCTTTCTCCTAATGGATTTCAACAGATGTGATACATATCAATCAAATATGCACCATCCCCATTGAAAAAGACAGCTTATATACAAACAATAGAATCCATTAGGCCTATCTGTTGGTGTATCAGTTGGATGTTTTATTATTATTTTTATTTCACCTTTATTTAACCAGGTAGGCCAGTTGAGAACAAGTTCTCATTTACAACTGCGACCTGGCCAAGATAAAGCAAAGCAGTGCGACACAAACAACAACACAGAGTTACACATGGAATAAATAAGCATGCAGTCAATAATACAATAGAAAAGGTCTATATACAGTGTGTGCAAATGAGGTACGATAAGGGAGGTAAGGCAATAAATAGGCCAGAGTATAATTACAATTTAGCAGTTAAACACTGGAGTGATAGATGTGCAGAAGATGAGTGTGCAAGTAGAGATACTGGGGTGCAGAGGAGCAAAATAAATAACATAAATAACAATATGGGCATGAGGTAATTGGATGGGCTATTTACAGATGGGCTATGTACAGGTGCAGTGATCTGTGAGCTGCTCTGACAGCTGGTGCTTAAAATTAGTGAGGGAGATATGAGTCTCCAGCTTCAGTGATTTTTGCAGTTCGTTCCAGTCATTGGCAGCAGAGAACTGGAAGGAAAGGCGGCCAAAGTATGAATTGGCTTTGGGGGTGACCAGTGAGATATACCTGCTGGAGCGCGTGCTACGGGTGGGTGCTGCTATGGTGACCAGTGAGCTGAGAAAAGGCAGGGCTTTACCTAGCAAAGACTTATAGATGACCTGGAGCCAGTGAGTTTTGCGACGAATATGAAGCGAGTTCCAGCCAACGAGAGCATACAGGTCGCAGTGGTGGGTAGTATATGGGGCTTTGGTGACAAAACGTATGGCACTGTGATAGACTGCATTGAATTTGCTGAGTAGAGTGTTGGAGGCTATTTTGTAAATGACATCGCCGAAGTCAAGGATCGGTAGGATAGTCAGTTTTACGAGGGTGTGTTTGGCAGCATGAGTGAAGGATGCTTTGTTGCGAAATAGGAAGCCAATTCTAGATTTAATTTTGGATTGGAGATGCTTAATGTGAGTCTGGAAGGAGAGTTTACAGTCTAACCAGACACCTAGGTATTTGTAGTTGTCCACATATTCTAAGTCAGAACCGTCCAGAGTAGTGATGCTGGACAGGCGGGCAGTTGTGGGCAGGGATCGGTTGAAGAGCATGCTTTTAGTTTTACTTGCATTTAAGAGCAGTTGGAGGCCACGGAAGGAGAGTTGTATGGCATTGAAGCTCGTCTGGAGGTTAGTTAATACAGTGTCCAAAGAAGGGCCAGAAGTATACAAAATGTAGGCTTATCAGATATTACAGAATAGGACCAGTTTTGAACAGTTTTAAGATATGACATACATTTATTGCTTTTTCATAAATGTTTTAAACAAGTAATTCATGACAATAATTATAACTAGAAAATAACATTTCCTAAAGAAAATATGTGTGCCTGCTAGTCTTGAAGTATTTATAGTTGTGAAATAGTTGTAGAGGAGGTAGTAGTAGTGACGGCAGTAGTAATCAGGGATTGACCTTAAGGGTTGCTCTATTGCCTAGGGCAAGGGATCTTAACAGTTGAAAACAGCAAAGCTGCAAAGAATTCCAGTAGGCCCCATTGTTAAGTGAAAGATGGATGGAGTTACGGAATCCATGGCAGCCGGGCAAGTTGAAAGCAAGTATGAGGGTTTGCGCTGAGGCTAGAATGAAGTGTTCAAAAGGTACTCACCATCAAGCCATTTAAAGGAAAAACCAAAGAGGCAGAGATGCAAAAATATACTTAATATAATCCATGCTCGAAAGAATACAAAAGGTGAAAGAGCAAAGTGCTAAAATGCGTTGCTGCTTCTAGTATTTTAGTATTTTATTAGGATCCCCATTAGCTACTGCTAAAGCAGCAGCTACTCTTCCTGGGGTCCACACAAAACATAAAACATGACATAATAAATAACATTAATAGACAAGTACAACACAAGGACAGAACTACATACATTTAAAAAAAAGAATACACGCTTTCATACATTTATGCCTTGGCATTCCATGCATCATGTGCTCATTATAACAGCAATGCTGCAGCAAATAATTTCCCCATATATTGTGGTCCTTTGCTCTACTGTTACAATTGCTTTGTCTAAGCAGGTCCTGATATCCTAATCTCACAGCAACCTTGAATCCTGATATCCTAATCTCACAGCAACCTTGAATCCTGATATCCTAATCTCACAGCAACCTTGAATCCTGATATCCTAATCTCACAGCAACCTTGAATCCTGATATCCTAATCTCACAGCACAAGTTGTTCTATAAACACCGGACAGCATCTTACAACATCAGGAAACATCTGTGTCCTTGGTTCTTCCGATTGACAACAATACTATGCATAATCATGTGATTCATAGATGCAATTGAATGCATGTGCAACACACGAAAACTAAAATGGAAATACAATAATCATGTGGAGTTTCACCAAAGTTGTTAACTCCTGCTCAGTTCCCCTATCGTGAACAAAACCACATATTACAGAGCCTTCGGAAAGTTTTCAGACCCCTTGACTTTTTCCACATTTTGTTACGTTACAGCCTTATTATAAAAACGATTAAATCCTCAGCAATCTACACACAATACCCCATAATGACAAAAAGAAAGCAGGTTTTTCGAATTTTTGGGCAAATGTATAAAAAAACAAAACCAGAAATACCGTATTTACAGTATTCAGACCCTTTGCTATGAGACTCGAAATTGAGATCAGGTGCATCCTGTTTCCATTGATCATCCTTGAGATGTTTCTACAACTTGATTGGAGTCCACCTGTGGTAAATTCAATAGATTTTGCATGATTTGGAAAGGAACAAGCCTGTCTATATAAGGTCCCACAGTTGACAGTGCATGTCAGAGCAAAAACCAAGCTATGAGATCGAAGGAATTGTTGGTAGACCTCAGAGACAGGATTGTGTTGAGGCACAGATCTGGGGAATGTAGCAAAAACTGTCTGCAGCATTTAAGGTCCCCAAGAGCACAGTGGCTTCCATCATTCTTAAATGGAAGAAGTTTGGAACCACCAAGACTCTTCCTAGAGCTGGCCGCCCGGCCAAACTGAGCAATCGGGGGAGAAGGGTCTTGGTTAGGGAGGTGACCAAGAACCCAATGACAGAGCTCTAGAGTTCCTCTGTGGACATGGGAGAACCTTCCAGAAGGACAACCATCTCTGCAGCACTCCACCAATCAAGCTTTTATGGTAGAGTGACCAGACGGAAGCCACTCCTCAGTAAAATGCACGTGGAGTTGGCCAAAAGGCACTTAAAGAGTCTCAGACCATAAGAAACAAGATTCTCTGGTCTAATGAAACCAAGATTGAACTCTTTCGCCTGAATGCCAAGTGTCATGTCTGGAGGAAACCTGGAACCATCCTACGGTGAAGCATTGTGGTGGAAGAATCATGCTGCGGGGATGTTTTTCAGCGGCAGGGACTGGGAGACTAGTTGGGATCAAGGCAAAGATGAACGGAGCAAAGTACAGAGAGATCCTTGATGAAAACCTGCTCCAGAGCGCTCAGGACCTCAGACCAGGGTGACGGTTCACCTTCCAACAGGACCACGACCCTAAGTACGCAGCCAAGACAACGCAGGAGTGGCTTTGGGACAAGTCTATGAATGTCCTTGAGTCGCCCAACCAGAGCCCGGACTTGAACCTGATCGAACATCTCTGGAGAGACCTGAAAATAGCTGTGCAGCAACCCTCCCCATCCAACCTGACAGAGCTTTTATATAAATCTGCAAAAAAATGTAACAACCTGTTTTTGCTTTGTCATTATGGGGTATTGTGTGTAGATTGATGAAAAAAAGAAAAACAGTTTAATCAATTTTATAATAAGGCTTAACCTAACAACATTTTTTTAAAGTCAAGGGGTCTGAATACTTTCCGAAGGCATTGTATATTGTATGGAGTTTAACCTAAATTTCACTCCTGCTATGTTCTCCTGACATAAAGGGAGCAACCTTGACTAGTATGGAGTGCAGCACACTCAGGTAAATTCCACTGACGTGAAGAAAACTCTGTCAATTTCATATAAAATACAAATAATAATAGTGAAAAATAAAAAAAGTTATTATTTTTTGATAAAACTATACTACATATATAAAAATAATTGATTAAAACACACAGTTTTGCAATTAAGGTCTACAGTAGCCTCAAAAGCAGTCTGTAGGGTAGCACCATGGTGTAGCCAGAGGATAGCTAGTTTCCATCCTCCTCTATGTATAAGCTCTTACAGCATGAACTGACATGTTGTCCACCCAATCAAAGGATCAGAGAATTAATCTAGTACTGAAAGCATAAGATGTAGCTAGCTAGCATGTAGCTAGCTAGTGCATAAAATGTGGTGAGTAGTTGACTCAACGAGAAAAAATACAATAGTTTGAACAATTAATTTCTTCCTAATGTTTTGTACACTCAGTTTATGTATATACTGTATTCTTGACATAGCCCATCTTAATATGCCTACTACTATACATTCAAATTCAAATCAAATCTAATAAAAAAATAAAGAAATGCTAAATAATAAAGTAACACAATAAAATAACAATAATGATAACAAGGCTATATACAGGGGACGGTACCAAGTCAATGTGCGGGGGTACAGGGTAGTCGAGGTAATTTGTACATGTAGGTAGGGTTAAAGTGACTTTGCATAGATAATAAACAGCGAGTAGCAGCAGTGTAAATAGTCCAGGTGGCCATTTGATTAATTATGGCTTGGGGGTAGAAGCTGTTAAGGAGCCTGTTGGTCCTAGACTTGGTGCTCCGGTACCGCTTGCCGTGCGGTAGCAGAGAGAACCGTCTTTGACTTGGGTGACTGGAGTCTTTGACAGTTTTTTGGGCCTTCCTCTGACACTGCCTAGTATATAGGTCCTGGATGGCAGGAAGCTTGGCCCCAGTGATGTACTGGGCCGTACGCACTACCCTTTATAGCGCCTTACGGTCAGATGATGAGCAGTTGCCATACCAGGCGGTGATGCAACCAGTCAGGATGCTCTCGATGGTGCAGCTGTAGAACTGTAGCTGTAGAGGATCTGGGGACCCATGCCAAATCTTTTAAGTCTCCTGAGGGGGAATAGGTTTTGTCGTGCCCTCTTCATGACTGTCTCGGTGTGTTTGGACCATAATAGTTTGTTGGTGATGGTGACACCAATGAACTTGAAGCTCTCAATCTGCTCCACTACAGCCCCATCGATGAGAATGGGGGCTTGCTCGGTCCTCCTTTTCCTGTAGTCCATAATCATCTCCTTTGTCTTGCTCACATTGAGGGAGAGGTTGTTATCCTGGCACCACACGGTCAGGTCTCTGACCTCCTCCCTATAGGCTGTCTCATCGTTGTCGGTGATCAGGCCTACCACTGTTGTGTCATCGGCAAACTTAATGATGGTGTTGGAGTCGTGCCTGGCCATGCTGTCATGAGTGAACAGGGAGTACAGGAGGGGACTGAGCACGCACCCCTGAAGGGCCCCCATGTTGAGGATCAGAGTCCTATACGGCGTGTTGCATCATCTGTGGATCTGTTGGGGCAGTATGCAAATTGGACTGGGTCTAGGGTTTCTGGGATAATGGTGTTGATGTGAGCTATGACCAGCCTTTCAAAGCACTTCATGGCTACAGATGTGAGTGCTACGGGTCGGTAGTCATTTAGGCAGCTTACCTTAGTGTTCTTGGGCACAGGGATTATGGTAGCCTGCTTGAAACATGTTGGCATGTCAGTGAAGACACTTGCCAGATGGTCTACATCCTTACAAGGCACCCCGACCTATGTCCCCTATATCGCCGTCTCTTTCTCCTGCAAATGACAGGGATGAGGGCCTTGTCGGGTGTCTGAAGTAAATCCTTCGCATCCGACTCGTTAAAGAAAAAATCTTCTTCCAGTACGAGGTGAGTAATCGCTGTCCTGATATCTAGAAGCTCTTTTTGGTCATAAGAGATGGTGGCAGAGACATTATGTACAAAATGAGTTATAAATAACGCAAAAAAAACACAATAGCACATTTGGTTAGGAGACCGTAAAAAGGCAGCCATCTTCTCTGGCGCTATTGTCACAATGAAGTGCAGCATTTGGATGCCTCTCATTACAAACATCAGACCAAAAAATAGTTTTTACAGCTTCAGCATAAGATGAACAATTTTGGATTTTCTAGATACTATGTTTTGTGATCACTACATCCAATTGGTGCGGATAAAGCTTCGGAACAACATTCTGCAGCATTAGTAAAAATATGACCAATACACATGGATGATATAGTTCCTGTACTGGTTGTAAACACGTTGGTAGGTTGAATAATAACCTGAACCAGATTACAGGCAATGGTTACTGTGAGCAACTTCCTCTTGAGCGGACGACTTGATGAAAACCAGTCTATATTCAGGTCATGATCACCCATAAAGTAGACCTCTCTGTTAACATCACATGCATTATCAAGCATTTCACACATATTATCCAGATACTGACTGCTAGCACTTGGTGACTGATAGTAGCACCCCAAAAGAAGAGCCCTGAAAGGTGAACCTGCAACCACAACACTTCAACAACCTTTCGCATGAGATCCTCTCTGAGCTTCACAGGAATATGGCTCTGAACATACAGTGACACCTCCCCCATATGTATTCCTGTCCCTCCAAAAGGTATTATATCCCTGTATTGCTACTGCCCTATTGTCAAAGGAATTATCTAAGTGAGTCTCAGTGATGCCCAATATATGAATGTTACATGAAGTGAGCAAGTTTTTGATTTCATTAACCTTATTTCTGAGGCTACATATATTATTATGGGCTGTTATGGGTAGCTTTTTAGAGATATACCTGATATGGAAAACAAATAAAACCAAGCAAGCAGTCAATCAGGATGCAGGGCTGAATCCATGGACCCTTTGGCTTGGCTCTCTTACCCCTTTCAGGCTTTAGGGAGGGAGGGTGGACGATGAGCCTGTCGTAGCGTATGTCCCCATGCTGGCAGTCTTCATGGCTGGGATCACAGCTTCAGAGTAGTTCTCGTTGGGGAAGATAATGATTTCTTTCATATTCTGGGCTCTCCATAACAGCCACCTTTTCCTTGTACCTCAGGAATTGTACCACTATCAACGGGGTCTGTCTCCTGGGCTGGAGATTTTATTTTGTTTGTTGAATCTACTGTACCAGTATTTGGAAAAACCTTTAGATGCTATTCTCCTGCAGTTGAACAGCTCCTTGTAGAATTATTTTAGTTGGTTTAAAATATATTTCACCTGCGCAAGTGAGACACTGTCATACAACATCAGTGCTGTAGGCTACAAATTTAGAGTAGACACGCACTTAAGAAGACACAGCTAAAGTCTAGACACATTATTAGAAAAAACATGAGGTCCAGTTCCCCATTTAGACCTTAGGGGTGAAAATCCATCAAGCTTTAAAAGTTCAAGAGCAGTGGTTAATCCAAATACTTCCCATTGAAGCCTATGGAGCTTTTATGCAAATATAAATAGGTTATAGTTCACATTTATAAATGGTATCAAAAATCTTTATACAAGCAACCTATTCTGGACCAGTCTGCATGTTTTAACATTTGAATGGCGTTTCTAGCTTAAATGGTTGAAGACTAGTTACGACCTGAATTTTTCCTATTCAAGTCTACGGCCATTGAAATGCATTGGGATTTATGCAAATATTGTCGTAGTGTGAAAAGTAGCTTTTATGGTTTTGGCGCTACAGCAAATAATAAGAAGAAGTATGTCGGCCTTCTAAAGTTGTTTTTGCTTTTAGCAAGCACACTTAAATGAAGTAAAGACATTTCTTTGAGGGGACATTGACGCCGCCCACTATCCCCCCTAAAACAGAGCCTCTACTGTGCCTCATGCCACATGCTTCTCTCACATGACCCTTTCCAATCCCCACAGCCTGCATGTATGCGTTTGGTTAGAGGGAGAGGAAAAATGAAAGACAAAGAGAAACAGGGTGAGAGACATATAAAAATGATGTTGTAACTGAACACCATGGTAGTCAGTCTTGTCGTGATGAATACCAGTGATGATGGGTGGCGACATACAAAGAAATATACATTACTCTAGTCTACTGCATGAAGGATTCCATGGCACTCCGGTATGAATGATGGAACGCTTTTCACATTCTCTGTTTACCCCACGTTGATCATTAGTAACAACGTCATAGCCACAGTAACATCAAACCTGTAGACATACAGTATGTACTGCATTGTGACATGGCTGCCATGGTTAACATAATAGCAGCATTCTGCAAGCTGTACATGGTTGAAATGGAAAGAAGGGGAGATAGGGCTTGTTATAGTTGTTGTGTATGGGATTTAGTGAACATCCACCGAGGAGTCTCCTCTCCCGTCAGTCCCGTGTCAGTGGCTGTGAATCTGACACAGGAACAACTCCTCTTTGTTCCTCTCGCTTGTCCAAACACTACTAGAGATATTTGTGTTCCACACACCCTCCCACAACTCAATGGATAAAAGAGTAGAAACAGAGAGGTGAAGGACAGGAGGTTGGTGTTAAAATACGTTTTAATCTGAGGTGACAGAAAGACACCTATAGCAGGAAGTGCTATAACACTATTTGTGTACGGGAGCAAACTTCTTCCATAGTACTGTAAAAATGATCCTGTCCCTATCTCTGCCCAACAGAATGAAGTGTTTGTTATCTGTCGTAAACCCGTCATCATGGGCCTAATGAGCAGTAATTAACACGTCGAACTGCCATGAGAGAGGGAAAGTAAGTAGCAGTGAGGTCTGCCTCTATAGTACTGTACTCTGGGCCACAGTGAATGTGACTTCTGACAGATAATATGATATATTATATCATACAGGGGTCATATCTGAAGTTTCCCAGGCATGTCATTTTTAGCTCGGATGAAGAGGCATTTATGGCGATGTGACTGAAAAAGGTTACCATTGAAAGAGGAAGCGTTTTTATTTTGTTGGTGCTTTTATATCCGAATTTGTATCAGAACTTATATTAAAATAAGAACTAAATCCTACTCATTGTTGTAAATAAGAATGTATAAACAAAAAATAAACTAAGCAAGCATGAAATCCTGGGGCCCTTGTTAAGATCAATGGCATCATGAACTTTACCTAGTACCATGATATTTTAGCCAAAACCTGGTTGCCTCTTCCAGAAGGCTTACATTTGCCCGCAAGTGGATCTTCCAGCAAGACAATTACCCCAAGCACCAGTGGCAATTTTAACATGAAAATATTGGTGGGGCAAAGTCAATCAATCAAAGCTCATGTGCATTGAAACCAGTACACTACAGTGGCTACACATTGAATGCACTAGTAATAACCAATCCCAGAAATTAGTTTTGAGCCACACGCACAAATGTTATAACATTTGGGTTATGATCAGTTAATGGCTACCGCCGATATCTTTAGCTCTTATTGCATGGAAGACTACAGCAGTCGAGCATACTTTAATAGAGTAAACTAGCTAGTAATCGTTCTGCAATATTGCGATACTGCGTGCGTCTGCCTGCCTGTTCCAAATGGGCTCGGTTAACAATATGCAACATTCTGCGCTCCACCACAGAAAGCACAGAGTGTGGCTGAAACAGCTGCATTTTGTAGCTGCCTTATTCAACGAAAATGTACCCCAAAAAATAATACAATGGGAACGGGACCACGTATGCTTTATTAAATTTGGAAGCTTTTTCAGTTCTGCCCACAAATTTTCTATGGGATTGAGGTCAGGGCCTTGTGATGGCCACTCCAATACCTTGACTTTGTTTACCTTAAGCCAGTTTGCCACAACTTTGGAAGTATGCTTGGGGTCATTGTCCATTTGGAAGACCCATTTGCGACCAAGCTTTAACTTCCTGACTGATGTCTTGAGATGTTGCTTCAATATAACCACATAATTTTCCTACGTCATGAAGCCATCTATTTTGTGAAGTGCACCAGTCCCTCCTGCAGCAAAGCACCGCCACAACATGTTTCCACCCCCTGTGCTTCACGGTTGGGATGGTTTTCTTCGGCTTGCAAGCCTCCCACTTTTTCCTCCAAACATAACGATGGTCATTATGGCCAAACAGTTCTATTTTTGTTTCATCAGACCAGAGGACATTTCTCCAAAAAGTACGATCTTTGTCCCCATATGCAGTTGCAAACCGTAGTCTGTCTTTTTTATGGCGGTTTTGGAGCAGTGGCTTCTTCCTTGCTGAGCGGCCTTTCAGGTTATGTCGATATAGGACTCATTTTACTGTGGATATAGATACTTTTGGACCTGTTTCCTCCAGCATCTTCACAAGGTCCTTTGCTGTTGTTCTGGGATTGATTTGCACTCTTTTGCAATCTCTAGGAGACAGAACGCGTCTTCTTCCTAAGCGGTATGACGGCTGCGTGGTCCCATGGTGTTTATACTTGTGTACCATTGTTTGTACAGATGAACGTGGTACCTTCAGGCGTTTGGAAATTGCTCCCAAGGATGAACCAGACTTGTGGAGGTCTACAATTTCTTTCTGAGGTCTTGGCTGATTTCTTTTGATTTTCCATGATGTCAAGCAAAGAGGCACTGAGTTTGAAGGTAGGCCTTGAAATACATCCACAGGTAGACCCTCAATTGACTCAAAGACATCATTTTCTGGATTTTTCCAAGCTGTTTAAATGCCCAGTCAACTTAGTGTATGTAAACTTCTGACCCACTGGAATTGTGATACAGTGAATTATAAGTGAAATAATCTGTTTGTAAACAATTGTTGGAAAAATGACTTGTGTCATGTACACAGCAGATGTCCTAACCGACTTGCCAAAACTATAGTTTGTTTATCAAAACATTTGTGGAGTGGTTGAAAAACGAGTTTTAATGACGTATGTGTATGTGAACAACTATAGCTGGTTTTTCGATGCATCGGCAGGATAGAACGGCAGAGTCCAGTAAGAACAAGAGAGGGGTCTCTTTGTCAACAACAGCTGGTGCACAATCTCTAAAATTAAGGATGTCTCGAGGTTCTGCTCGTTTGAGTTAGAATACCTCATGATAAGATGTGGAATGTAGTATTTACCAAGAAAGTTTTCATATGTATTTTTTGGAGCTGTTTATTTACCACCACAAACCTATGCTGGCACTAAGACCACACTCGATGAGCTGTATAGAGCCATAAGCAAACAAGAAAATGTTCATCCAGAGGTTGCTCTCCTAGTGGTGGGTGATTTAAATGCAGGATAACTGAAATCTGTTTTACCTCATTTCTACCAGCTTGTCAACTGTGCAACTAGAGGGAAAAAACTCTAGATCATCTTTACTCCACACACAGAGAGACATACAAAGCTCTCCCTCACTCTCCATTTGGCAAATCTGACCATAACTCTATCCTCCTGATTCCTGCTTACAAGCAAAAACTTAAAAAGGAAATACCAGTGACACAGTCAATACGGAAGTGGTCCGATGAAGCGGATGCTAAGCTACAGTACTGTTTCGCTAGCACAAACTAGAATAAGTTCTGAGATTCATCCGATGGTATTGAGGAGTTTACCACATCAGCCATGGCTTCATTAATAAATGCATTGACGACGTTGTCCCCACAGTGACCGTAAGTACATATCACAACCAGAAGCCATGGATTACAGGCAACATCCGTACTGAGCTAAAGGCTAGAGTTGGTGCTTTCAAGGAGCGGGACACTAATCCGGACACTTACAGTATAAGAAATCCCGGTTCATCCTCTGACGAACCATCAAACTGGCAAGGTGTAAATACAGGACTAAGATCGAATTCTACTCCACCGGCGTTGATGCTCTTCGGATGTGTCAGGGCTTGCAAACTTTCACGGATTACAAAGGGAAACCCGGCCGAGAGCTCCCCAGTGACGCGAACCAACCAGACGAGCTAAATTAATTATATGATCACTTCACAAGGCCTCAGGTCCAGACGTATTACCAGGACGCATACTCTGAGCATGCACTAACCAGCTGGCAAAGTGTCTTAGATTACATTTTCAACCTTTCCCTGACCCATTCTGTACCTACATGTTTCAAGCAAACCACCATAGTCCCTGTGCCCAAGAATGCCAAGGTAACCTGTCTAAAGGACTACCTCCCCGTAGCATTCACATCTGTAGCCATGAAATGCTTTGAAAGGCTGGTCATGGCTCACATCAACACCACAATGCCAAAAACGTGGACCCACTCCAATTCGCAATATGCCCCAACAGATACACAAATGACGCAATCTCTATTGCACTCCACACTGCCCTTTCCCACCTGGACAAAAGGAACACCTAGGGGGAATATTGTTCATTAATCACAGCTCAGCGTTCAACACCATAGTGCCCTCCAAAGTCTTCACTAAGCTAAGGACCCTGGGACAGAACACCTCCCTCTGCAACTGGATCCAGGACTTCCTGGCAGGCCGCCCCCAGTTGGTGACGGTAGGCAACAACACATCCGCCACGCTGACCCTCAACACGAGGGCCCCTCAGTGGTGCATGCTCAGTCCCCTCCTGTACTCTCTGTTCACCCATGACTGCGTGGACGCGCACGACTCCAACACCATCATTAAGTTTGTCGAAGACACGACGGCGGTAGGCCTGATCACCGACGACGATGAGACACCCTTTAGGGAGGAGGTGAGAGACCTGGCAGTGTGGTGCCAGGACAACAACCTCTCCCTTAACGTGGGCAAGACAAGTGAGCTTATCGTGTGAGGAGCTTAAATGTGATTTTACTCAAGAGAATTGTTGCACTGGCTTTGGGGGAGTAGGCCTAATAGGAGAGGCATTAAAAATAGAAGATAGAGTGAAAGTATGCAAGAAGTTTAAATAGCAAGCGCTATTTCTCTGCATTATATACGCCCCTGCACAATAACATATCTCATTTCACATTAATACCTCTCTGTACAGTAATGCCACAGTTCCCACAGTACAACAAACACACGCAGGTTGGTTTGCAGTAGTAAAACTGTCATTGTCCTCTGTAAAGAGAAGGGACACAATCCATTAGATTACAATGACTCACATTCTATCTTTCATTTCATTTTACATGTTGAATATTTAAGCTCTGGTTGATTGGTTAAAAAAGTTTAAAAAACAGCACCATCTATTTCTATCTGGCTCTGGTTACAATTTTGAATCCAGTGATAGAAAGTTGTTTTTGAGATTTTTGTTTTAAGCCTATCCCAAACCTTAACCCTTACCTTAACCATTCAMAATTAATGCCTAACCTTAATATTTCGGAGGTAATGCTTAAACTTCACCCTAACCTTACAAATCCAGAGTTAATGGCTAAACTTAACCTTAAACACTTTTGAAATTTGAAGTTTGCAACAACTTCAGAATTTGACATTTGAGAAACATGGATGAACGTCTAATTCTGATGTGAGACTGTGAGAGCTAGTTGTATCCTTACACACCATTACTCATATAAACCAGGTAAATCCATGGGCATACTCATATAAAACAGGTCTACCCCATCACCCAAGCCTCAACATTAATTCAAACCAGGTCTACACTTGTACTTTAATTACAGACCAGGTGTACAACTAACCCAATATATATATATATATATATATATATATATATATATAAAAACATGTCTACTCCTTGAAACCGCAATTGTCTACAAACAGGTATACTCCTACATTTCAGTCCATATATTCAAACAAACCAGGTCAACACCTGTACTTCACCTCCAATTTACATACCAACAAAGTCTGCACCTGTGAGCATCTGCCTATGATTCCAAAGGTTGCAAGTTCAAATCCAGTTGTAACCTCTCTCTGCATATACTTTATCTATCTCTCTCTCTCTTCCAAATTGAAACTATCTCTCAAACTTTGACTTTGGAGGTAGAATAGGCATTATCTTACCCTAGAACCATATCTTAGCTTGTTGACAGCCGCGGAGTCTGTGCTAGTGTTTACTTACTGCCTCAAAGTGGTGAAAATGGATTTGTCTCAAACAAATGCATTTCATCCATTTATTCACAGTGGTTTTCCACCGATGTGTGTCTGTGATTGTGAAAGACTAAGCTCATATTTTCACTGGGTCACATTATTTCACCAGCCTTTCGGATGTCAATTACAAAATGTGATTTTACTCAAGAGCATTGTTGCACTGGCTTTGGGGGAGTAGGCCTAATAGGAGAGGCATTAAAAATAGAAGATAGAGTGAAAGTATGCATGAAGTTTAAATAGCAAGCGCTATTTCCCTGCATTATATACGCCCCTGCACAATAACATGTCTCATTTCACATTAATACCTCTCTGTACAGTAATGCCACAGTTCCCACAGTACAACAAACACACACAGCGGTTTTGCAGTAGTAAAACTGTCATTGTGCTCTGTAAAGAGAAGGGACACAATCCATTAGAGATTACAATGACTCACATTATATCTTTCATTTCATTTTACATGTTGAATATTTAAGCTCTGGTTGATTGGTTAAAAAAAGTTAAAAAGCAGCACCATCTATTTCTATCTGGCTCTGGTTACAATTTTGAATCCAGTGATAGAAAGTTGTTTTTGAGATTTTTGTTTTAAGCCTATCCCAAACCTTAACCCTTACCTTAACCATTCAGAATTAATGCCTAACCTTAATATTTCGGAGTTAATGCTGAAACTTCACCCTAACCTTAAAAATCCGGAGTTAATGGCTAAACTTAACTTTAAACACTTCAAAATTTGACGTTTACAACAACTTCAGAATTTGACATTTGAGAAAAATGGATGAACGTCTAATTCTGATGTGAGACTGTGAGAGCTAGTTGTATCCTTACACACCATTACTCATATAAACCAGGTAAATCCATGTGCATTCTCATATAAAACAGGTCTACCCCAGTACCCAAGCTTCAAACCAGGTCTACACTTATACTTTAACCCCAATATTCTTACAGACCAGGTGTACAACTAACCCAATATGTAAAAAAAACATGAAACCATAAAACCGCAATTGTAATAAAAATAGGTATACTTCCCAATACTATTATTAAGCAGATATACAACCTCATCTCAGCCAAAATACCCATACAAACCAGCTGTAGACTTGTGGCCATGTCCCAATACCCTGATAAGTTCTACACTTCTGTCTATTCAGCAAAGCTAACATGCACTAAGTCTACCCTTGTGCAAGAGACATCAAACAAACCTATTGACATTAAAAGACTGAAGCATTGGAAGAATTTAAAGGTTATACATGTCACATTTCCACCTGCAAATCATACATGTAACATGTCTACCTCAATCAGACATCAAAAGTAATGAAGCAATAAAGTAATGAAGGAATGAAGAAAAACGTTCCAGTCCGGCCAGCTGTTGTGTAAGCTACTGTCTCCCTGTTTTATGATTAGTTCACATTCGTGAGGTTGACAACACTAGCAAAACATTTGCGTTACAACTCTTCCTCACGTCCTTGAAACAGTTGTTTTATAGCAGTTTTTATGAATAAAGTGTTCAATATTTTTCCTGTGTTGTCCTTATTATTTTACAATTGATATGGTCTAGGCTATTTTGAGACATGATGATGCATTTGGCATCATGATAATGATGTGGCAAGTGACACTTTGCTTCTTGAAAGGCCAATATCTTGAAAACTTGACTGCTGACATGCAAAATATTTTGGGACTGTATGAAAAAAATACAAAAATATAATTTTTGAGTGGAGCGTCAGGAGCATTTTTATTTTTGTATGTTTTATTTTTCCTTTAACGAGCATCAGGTACTGCTGGAATTTCTACCAAAGGCATGTCCATCTTTTTGTGAGAAACTACACTGGTCACTCCAAACATTTATAAAGTATTTATAAATTATATATAGCCCTCCCTTTAGATTACTTTACTATTGATTAATTAATGGTTATTAAGGACCTATATTAAACATCTCATGAATTAAATTATTAATCATTTTTGACATACTTTAAAAGTTGTTTATAATTGTGTGAATAACTACCTTACTAACATTTAAAAATGTAAAAATCCATAATGATGGATAAACTATTATAAAGTGCTACCCAACTCTTTCCTCCTTAATTAGTGTATGAGAATAATTACTCTAAATAGTTCCCATTCATCACATACAATGACTTTCCTCGTTTCGGTATTTGTTAGCAAACAAGTCGAAGCTAGGTTTAGTAACATTTTCTTTTGTTATTAAGCATGACAGTAGGGAAGATCAGGTTGATGCGTGTGTCTGAATGGTTTTGTACTATGACTGTGCAACACAGTGTTTGATATACAAACAGTACTGTTCTGCTCCACAGTGTGAAGACAGAGAAAAAAATTAAGAAAAGTGGCAGGCCTAATAGAACTACCAGGACCAATGAGTTTTACTATCAGTAAACGGTAGCCATGTTGTTTCTCTGAGGACTGAGAAGAAGGCAGTGGACCTGGAAGGAATTGGAAAGGGGGATAGTTTTGCATTCCTCGTGGATGAGAAGAAAGAGCACGTGGATGAAAGGAGCGCCTGGAGCGTCTTCTCAGCCCATGGCTGGCCCAGTGCTAAATCACTAAAGGTGCTGCAACACCAGCACTACTGCCCAGACCAAGGTGCCAGGTCAGTCCAAATGATTCAACTTGATCTTCAGGACCAATTTTTGTTTGTGTTAACAATCCATTTTCCCTCTTAACCAAACCCTGAGCTAGAAGGACACAAAATGCATGGGTTTCGGGTTTAATTGGTCTCCCGTACACGTCAATACATTTCCTAGAGATAAAAATAGATTCCCTAGAAAGAAAATATTTAGAATATGTTTGAGCAGGCATCTTAGCTGCATGGTGTAGAACGTTTATTTCAGTGTTTCGGAGTTGCAAGAAGATTAAGCATCCACCCTCAACCTTGAACCCTTGGGCCAACCCCACCATCACTAATCACATGAGCAAAGGGGTGGCATCTCCAGGCTACAGCTCAACACAGAGAGAGCACATGACTATGGTGCGTACAGCACACACGCACACACACACACACACACACACACACACACACACACACACACACACACACACACACACACACACACACACACACACACACANACACACACACACACACACACACACACACACACACACACACACACACACCCTGGGAAATAATCTGTCATGCTCCCAGCAAACATGGGAGGGAAACAGGTCAAGGTTCTTCTAGTATTCAACAATAAGATACTGTTCTTTAACAAAGAGCAATATGGCCAACAGAGACACAGCTGAAAGGAACAGGCCAGACTCTGTCGAGAAGCTCCCAGGATGCCTACACCCCTGCTGGGGTGAGCAGTTTGCCAGTTATGCCCTCTGGGGTCCCATCCCCCAGTTAAAAATGGAAAATGGTTTAAGTGCAAGTCTTTTAATATAGAGCTCCGCATACCGATATATGTGTGTCAGTGACTGATGAGTGAACATCTGACTGTATTTGTCCATTTGTGTCAGATAAACTCCCTGACTTTTATTTGAGCAGTTTATCATCAGTGAACTGGGCTGGAAGACCTGTGGGAAAGAAAGAAACATCGGGGCGATTCCACCAGAGTGACCGGAAATATTTTTGGTATCTCAGATTGTTCTGGAAATTCTCACAGAAACTTCATTGAGAGAAAGGTTGTTTGACATGCTTTTTACATTTATATCACACTTTTATTTTTAGGAAATCCTTATGAAAGTGACCATTTTAGGCCCCTTAGACGTATACATGCCTCCAGTAAGACCCTGTGATCCGTGAACATGATGTAGACAACATCTTGGTGTCATGATGCTCCTCATAGTGAGCTCTAAAGTACGCCTTGATTCTGCAACATATATTTATTTATTCAACATAGAAATTCTCAAAAGTACCCTTTTTGATTGCTTATTTTTAGACATGTTGTTTGGAACAATATACTCTTCAAACACGTTGAATTTTGAGAGTGTGCTCTGTGGTACCTTTTTATACATAGACAATTGACATGACATGTCATTAACTGATCAGCCCTCCTTTAGGATTGCATATTCAGCAAATCACCAGCTGAGGGAGTTCTCTTTGAATCCATTTTCCCATTCACTGTGTTGATAATCTCGGTTAACCAAGAACTAAAGTTTCAAGTAATTGGTCAGCTGCTCAATTAAGTTCAGGGTTCAGATGTGTTAAGAGAAGGGATTAAGAGATGCTAGAACGAAGAGCAGAACCCGAACGAGGAGCTCCACCCTCTCTCTTTTCAAGTTATGGACCAAATACCCCCCCCCCCCCTTCCGAAATTGGAAAGATGCTAAATCGTGATTTGCCCAAATAACCAGTGACGAAAAACCCAAACATCGGAACTACTGCTCCTCGTTATTCCACAAATCCCATTTCTTCCCAACAGATTCTACGGTACCAGTTATGTTTATGTAGATCTGTCCACGGAGATTACTGTGTTGGTGGTGAATAAAATATATTACAACTTCAAAATAAGCGGAGCCCGCTCTGGAAATTTGATGTACTTGTAGAGTATATTGTTCCAAACAATATGTCTTTATTCCAGACAATGTCTTTGTTCTGTTCTGAGAGCAAAACGGGGTGCAAGTCAATATTAGACAAGTGTTCCTGATGTTTTGTGCACTTAGTGTATGTCAGATTGTGTGAACTTTGACCTCGGTTACATGGAATTATTGGAATAACACATCTGACGACTAGAGGAACTGTGTTCTCAGGTGAACTTCAGATGATCAAATGCTCACCTGATTTGTGAGGCATAATTTGGCACTTGACCTCTGACCTTTAATTCCACCAACAAATAGCTGTTGACTGACTCATGTCGGTCCATGTTATTTCTGAGGGAACAGCTACTCATCACTGTTTGTGGCATCATAATGAGAACATGATCTATAGGTGAGGTCAGACATATTCTATGTATAACATGGAAATTACATTGTGCTGTGGTAAATAACTAGTAAATGGGATTTGCAGCCAAAAACAATGGATATACAGTAACTGGTCCTAGAGAAAGAAAATATCTGACTGTATTCACAAATGAGAAATATAAACTGTAAATGATAAAGGGAAGTTTACATTTCACAATTGGATATTGTTATCATCTGATCTGAATACAGTGCTAATTATCTTACTGCTGGCACTCCATACAGCCAAAAATGGAGTTGATACCTGGAAATGTGTGTCTTGTACAAAGGGAAATATGTTTAGGCATGAGTTTAAGGATAGAAAGAGGTGTATGGCAAATATAGCCTAAATAAGAACAAAACTGTACTTTGTCTAATGCCTGAATTGTCCTGCCCAGAAGCAGGGTCTCACATGATAAACCAAGATAGGGTTTTACACCAGTCATAAGATAAGCACTCTTTCTCATCTGTTTATATTAGGTTCTACCTCGCAGCAATATGATGACAAATATATCACTGTACTAAATCAGCAGTTCTCTCCTCTCCTTCTCTCCCTCTTCCCCCCTTCTGTATAGTTGTGTGTGTGCCTCTAAGAGAGAAAGAGAGAAGAGCACAACTTTAGTTACATTTACAACAAATCCTTAAATAGAATCTCAAAATGATTTTACATCATAAATTAACTCAAAGTCAATCCTACACAATTATCTTTATCTAAACTATAACAGATATGAGTAAACTTGTTGGATATGGTCTTAAAATACTTTTCTGTTTAAGACTAGCCTATAATTTTCTTTCCATCGGGCAACTGGTTATTGCTTTAGGCCTACTGTGTATGTTCCAATCCCCTTTTGTGTCTAAAAATGCATTATTCATTAAGTGAGCTAATATAATAGTGTATAAATCCTGAAATTGTTATTTTGATATTGCCAAATGACTTAAGAAAGTGATAGGCCTATGGACACTCCATCCTCCAGTTGTGAGTGGTTTTTTATTTTGTTGGGGCAGAGGTTTTGATCTAAGTGATAAATCAATGGAAGTATCACTTACAGAGATGGTGTTTTAATCTGGAAATGATACCTCTGTTAAACAAAAGCCTGGCAAAGCACCGGTCCACGGAGACGCATCTGTAACAGGATACGCGCCTTGAGGGACCTGCCGGGGCCAAGAGACGAATCCATTTTACAGCAGAGCAGTCCAAACAGTAAGTAGGCTCTCCTCACGGAGAAGAAAAGTGCAGGACAGTGGAGGCCGGCCACAGTAGTTTACTCAGCCGCCTGGCTTCGAGTTTCACAAGAGAGACTGATGTTACATATCAAACAAGCCAAAGAGATTAGTAATCTAATTGTCTGGCACTCGCTCATATGGCCAAATACATAAAAATCTGATTCCCTCTCACTCTCATAAAGTAAAACATTATACAATCAAATTTCCCTCTATTTCTTTCCCTCTTTCACCCACTTGGCCAGCTGAGTTATGGTCTGTAAGGTGTCTCACCAAGCATTGCTTACTGTTAAAACAGATCCATATTTCCCATTTTAAATCAGATCCAATACCAATTCAATAATATACATTAGAGGAATGACGTTGGTATCTTCTGGTTAGTTTGCCTTTGGTTTTGTTTCATTGACAGAAATGTATGAGAGCTGCCAAATTATTTCATAGGCCTACCATACAAAATCCAGAATGCTGTTCATTGACAACAGTTCAGCATTCAACGCTTTTGTTCCCTCCAAGCGCATCACCAAGCTCAGGGTCCTGGGCCTGGACACCACCCTCTGCAACTGGATCCCGGACTTCCTGACAGGCAGACCGCATGATGTGAGGATTGGCAACAACACCTCTTAAGTCAGGGGCCCCCCAGGGATGCGTCCTCGGCTCTCTGCTGTACTCCCTGTTTACCCATGACTGCGAGGCTAAGCATGACATAAACTTGCTGATGACACCACGGTTGTTGGCCTGATCACTAACAATGACGAGTCCGCCTAAAGGGAGGAAGTAACTGAAATGGCATTGTGGTGCCAGAACAACAAACAACCTCTCCCTCAAAGTCCGCAAAACAAATTAGTTAATTGTCGACTTCAGGAAGCAGAGGAGAGGACACGTCATGATCCACATCGACGGGAGTGCAGTGGAGAGAATCAGCTGTTTTAAGTTCCTCGGCGTCCACATCACCGAGAACTTGTCATGGACCAACATGTCAAGAGGGCACAACAGCACCTTTACTTCCTAAGGCGGCTGAAGAAATTCGTCATGCCCCCCGGTCCTCTCCAAATACTACCACTCCACTATCGAGAGTGTCTTGACATGCTGCATCAGGGCCTGGTAAGGGAGGTTCTCTGCCAACGACCGCAAATCCCTCCAGCGAGTGGTGAAGACGGCCCAGTTCATCACTGGCGCCATGCTCCCAACTATTCAGGACATCCACTCAAAACGATGCCTCACGCAGCATAATTAAGGACCCAACACACCCCAGCCACGGACTGTTCCCTCCCTTACTATCCCACAGACGGGATCGGAGCATCCGGCCTCAGATCAACAGGCTCAAAGACAGTTTCTATCCACAAGCCATCAGACTGCTTAACACTTGAACTGGACTGACCACCGGCACTGACTCTCGGTATCTTAGCAAACATGCAGTCACTCACTCCATCACGCCTCACGCACGCACACACACACACACACACACACACACACACACACACACACACACACACACACACACCACACACCACACACACACACACACACCACACACACACACACACACACACACACACACACGCCGTGATTGGCTCAGTGTTCTATCACTCATGGGAACACTACGTCACCACCGAGTCTAAGGGTAAAGCTCAAAATTCTAGCCCCTTGGGTGCTGCCATAGAGTTTCATTAGAAGTGCCCATCCAAGAAGGCTCAAGGTTATTGGCCACAGATAAAATGACATCAAATCACATTATATCGACAGTAGCTTTGATTTGACAAAATCTTAGCCAGCAGTCATCATCATGAATCAAGTCGACAATCTACTGGCAAATCCTTTTTAATCCTTGTCATATGAAGAGAAATTATCGATAAAACGTATCGGTGCTCATCGGCCATTAGAAATTGCAAATTCAACAATGAGTGGTTTGGAAGGAATCAGCAGCTAACTGCAAGCGTTGCAAAGCAATCATTAGCCTGCTATTCAGTTGAGTGGCTGTGTGCTCTCAAATCTAAGATGAAGGGTCTCTTTTCCTAGTTTAAAATTATAAACATTCAACATTGGCCATGCTGTCAATGAAGCATGATTTGTGCCGCGCTCAAAACAGCTATTGACTCGGAACTGCAAAATCTGACTTTAGTGAGTTCAAGGCAACTGGGAACTCAGGAAAACGAGCTACAACTGGGAATTGTAAATCGGGGACTCTGGCCTCTTCTAGAGCTACGACCTGAAGATCACTGACGTCATCATGATTCAACCTTTTTTCGAGTTCCCAGTTGTCTTGAAAGCACCATAAATCCAGAGAATGCCAAACTTTGTTTGATGACAAAATTTGCCCCCAAAGGATCCTCGTGCCACCTTCTTGTTCAAGTCAGCACAGCACAACAAGGTGAGTCCAAACTTGTCTTGTATGCTGCTGCATAAATTATGTAATATGCCAGGGAGATATGTATGCTGTAGCTAATTAAGTAATACTAAGTGTATGTTGTGTAGTAAGCTGTTGGTATGTGCCTCACCCTGATAATTTGGTATATTTTCATCTCTTAGTTTTGCCTACTGTTCTGACTTGATGGTGCACATGTAGTCTATAACCTGTTTTTGAGAAATGTAATCATCCAATATTGTAAGAGCTTTTATTGTCTGCTTATATGCCCCCTTTATCCTACGGTTCTGACTTGTTGTGCAGGGAGAACACTGTAAGAACGGCCCATGTTCTGAATTCTGTCGCTGTACATTTCAAACGTGCTGAACAAATGCTTATATTGACTACGCCCGTCCTAGCTCGCTCATTAATGTTTTAATCGAAATTACGGATTGCCTTTTATCCGCTCGTCGTCCCCTTATGCCATAGTTTGTACATCTCAATTGTCAGTAGAAACCACATTTAAGCAAGTCAGCCATATCAGCTATGTTTTTTTTAAAGACAGTAAATGAGGCTGAATGAACTGTTTCGCTGCCATTCAAGGCTCTGCTGATAGCCAGGTTTGGTGTTATAGTGCAATTAATGTATTGTTTAGTGTTGTGTTGTGTAGTGGCTTTGCTGGCATGCATCCCGTATTATATATTTTTTGCCCCACCAAGATTTAAATGTTAAAATCACCACTGCACGAGAACATTAATTAAATCACCTAAACTTCTCAACGTAGTTATTTTAACAACCAGTTAATCCAATAGTAAAAAAAAATGCAAGATAAATTTGCCCTTTGAATATGTTATATGCTACAGTACTGTAAATTACAGTACGTTAGTTTTTTTAAACATTTGGCAATACACTTGCAATACGCATCAAAATTGACTGATAATCTAATTTCCGTCATTTATGTACCATGTGTGATTAATTAAAGGTTTGATCACTGAAGACATCTTTCACAATCATTGATGCAAAAAATAAATGTATTGTTCAGATATAATTACAACGTAGATGTACTGTAATCACATGAAACAAATTTAATTAAAGAAACATAACGTTTAGTAGGCACTAGATTACATCAAGCCTGTCTTGAGCATTTGTCCTCATCCATGGTCTGAAGGAGGAAGGCACTTCCATGGGGATGGAAATCATGCACCTTCCACCTGTATTGTAATCATGAATTGTATTTACAATATAGTACTGCGCTTATGTATTGTAGTCATCCTGTGTGGTCCACACGAGTTGTGGGTTTGATTCCCACTGGTCATATACGAAAATTTATGTGGACTCACTTGTCACTTTGGATAAAAGCGCCTGCTACGTAAATGGCATATGTTACTGTATTACAGTACTGTATTGGCCCCACACAGGAATTGTGGGTTCGTTTCCCACTGGGGTCACCTATGAAAATATGTGGACTGTCACGTTCGCTGGAATAAATGTCGGACCAAGGCTCAGCGGATGTTGAGTTCCACATTATTTATTAGAAAGTGAAACTAAGCAAAGACAAAAACAAATCAACAATAAACTAACAACGAACCGTGACTACAGAGATGCTACGTGCACTAACTCAAAACAATATCCCATAAACACAGGTGGGAAAAATGCTACTTAAATATGAGCCCCAATTAGAGACAACGATAGCCAGCTGCCTCTAATTGGGAATCATACCAAACACCAACATAGAAAAACTAAACTAGAAAACTCCCCAGTCACACCCTGACCTACTATACCATAGAAAAACAAAGGCTCTCTATGGTCAGGGCGTGACAGTACKCKCSCCRSCCCCCCCAAAGGTGCGGACTCCGGCCGCAAAACCTGAAACAAATGGGGCGGGTAGGAGTGGTGATTAGTGTCGGTGGCGGCTCTGGTGCAGGTCATAGCCCACACTCAGCTTGTGGATCCGCCAGCATCGGGGGCGGCTCTGGTGCGGGACGAAGAACCCGCTCAGCTCGCGGAGCCACCATCTTCGGTGGCGGCTCTGGTGCGGGCCGAAAAACCCGCTCATCCCATGGATCCAGCCATGGACCTGGGCTGAACACTGCCTGGACTGGACCTCGGTATCAAGGAAGGCTCCTGCTATGGAGCGGGACTGGACGCCGTATCTGGACTGAGCACCGGCGCAGGAGAAGGCTCCGGCCATGGAGCTGGACCGGACGCCGTATCTGGACTGAGCACCGGCGCAGGAGAAGGCTCCGGCCATGGAGCTGGACCGGACGCCGTGCCTGGACTGCGCATCGGCGCAGGAGAAGGCTCCGGCCATGGAGCTGGATGTTCCGGACCGGGATTAGGCTCTGGAGCTTCCGGACCGGGAATCGTCTCTGGAGGTTCCGGACCGGGAATCGTCTCTGGAGGTTCCGGACCGGGAATCGTCTCTAGAGGTTCCGGATCAGGGACCGTCACCTGAAGCTCTGGACCGTCGCCTGAAGCTCTGGACCGGAGACCGTCGCCTGAAGCTCTGGACTGGGGAGGCGCACTGGAGGCCTGATGCGTGGGGCCAGCACAGGTGGCACCGGACTGGTGACACGCACTTCAGGGCGAGTGCGGGGAGCAGGCACAGGACGTACCTGACTGAGAAGGCGCACTTGAGGGAGAGTGCGAGGAGCAGGCACAGGACGTACTGGACTGGGAAGGCGCACTTGAGGGAGAGTGCGAGGAGCAGGCACAGGACGTACCGGACTGGGGACACGCACTTCAGGGAGAGTGCGAGGAGGAGACACATGACGTACCGGACTGGAGAGGTGCACTTGAGGCCAGAAGCGTGGAACCGGCACAAGTTGCACCAGACTGCTAACCGGATCCTCTGGTCGGATGTTGAGCAGAACACACTTGCACAACATCTCTCTCATCTCACTCTTCTCCCAGACTGGCTCTGGTTCACTCCTCGGCTCCGCTGACCACCCTTGGAGCCCCCCCCAAAAAAATATTTTCGGGCAGTTTTTGGGGCTTTTTATGTGGCCGCGAACCCCGGCGTCGTCGCTGTCCTCCCTTCTCTCCTGTCTGTTTCCACGGCAGGCTTTCGTGTCTTGCCAAGACTTCCTCCCAAGTCCAGGATATTCTCTCCTTGATCTCCTCCGAAGACCAGGATGCCATCTCCTCCCGGGCATGCTGCTTGGTCCCGTTGTGATGGGATATTTTGTCACGATCGCTGGAATAAATGTCGGACCAAGGCGCAGCGGATGTTGAGTTCCACATTATTTAATAGAAAGTGAAACTAAGCAAAGACAAAAACAAATAAACAATAAGCTAACAACGAATCGTGACTACAGAGATGCTACGTGCACTAACTCAAAARAATATCCCATAAACACAGGTGGGAAAAATGCTACTTAAATATGAGCCCCAATTAGAGACAACGATAGCCAGCTGCCTCTAATTGGGAATCATACCAAACACCAACATAGAAAAACTAAACTAGAAAACCCCACATAGAAAATAATAACTAGAAAACCCCCCAGTCACGCCCTGACCTACTATACCATAGATAAACAAAGGTCAGGGCGTGACATGGACTCTCTGGTGTCACTGGATAAAAGCGCCTGCTACGTAAATGGCATATATTACTGTATTGGCCAATGCAATTTTAATAAAGCTGTGTGAAAAAAGACCCCATCAGTTAATTTTGTAGAAATGTTTACTGTATAGGGGATGCATTTGTTACATACAGTACATCTCTGATCTTGTCACTATCAGATTTTTTTTAAATCTACTGTAAAATCATAATAGTCATCATCATAATAGTACATTACAATAAATACCATACTTTATATGTTTATACTTTACAAACATACATTTTCATGTAGTTCTCAAACTCTGTAGTAGACAAACTAATTTAAAATAGATAGGTTTACCAAATTCACATAGAGATATGTGTTACAGATCTGTCATTCTCAGTCTAAGAAGCTGTAGATCTGTTTATATATGTGCTATTTCTATGTTTTCCATGTTTAAGTTTGTCTATTACTTTTGGTTTTGTAAACTGGCTAGAAACAGCTAAAAATACAATATTTTTGGTTATAGAAAATATATTTCACAGCGGTTTAGATGGTACATGGATTCTCTTCACGGTACTTGCTATTAAAATTTTTGCAACCAGGAAATGGTGGAGCGATTTCTGCATAGTGCATCTTTCAGTAATAGTAAAATGTATTTTAACAAGTGGGAAGACAATCATATCAAAAATAATGTGACCATTGCATTGTGATGAACAATTACTTTATATAAACATGTATTGCAATGTGAAACATGTATGTCTAGATGAAACACTGATTAAGTTTGGTGAAAAAGGGATTGTATGATTTTGTGTGTTGTACTTAGTCAGTTGAAAATGTGCTTAGAGTTTTGATGCAACTGCCTTTTTGATGATCTGTTTTGGGTTTTGTACTAAGTGTTTGGAAAATGAAACACATACTTATGAAAATTGCACCAAAGCGATACCATATTTTTTTATTGCTCCAAGAAAATCAGCTTTTGCACCTAGAAAACATAAACAACATAAACATAAACATTATGGAGAAAAGTACATTTGACCAAAGTCAATTTGAGATGTTCAAAAGTTCAAAACAATACTTTTTGTGTGGCAAAACAATATATACCACACACATCAGACACACAACATACATTTTCTGAATTAGGTGTCTCCTTTCCAAGAACTGACCATTCACTGACAGTTAATTTAAAAACATACTTTTAAATGAGACCCCTGGTTCTCAAGCATTAAACTGGAAATGCTTTTTGTATCTAAGAATGACTTATGGAATATCTCCCTCTGGTGGAGTTACTTGACATTCACACATTATACATAGTATTAACACAGATAGAACAATAAACCAGATGTTTTACCGGATGTATAAATCTGAAGCCATCTGGTTGGCGTTTCCGATGAAGCCCAGTGGCCGGCAGTGGGAGAAGATGGAGATAGATGGATTTTGGCCTACATTCTGCAAATTGTCTCAACGATTGAATATTTGATCTCAATACAGTTTTCTGTTCCCAAAACTAGAATATGTTACGAACAGAGTGGACTACGTTTTGTAGACTTTACCCTTTACCAAAGTTTTTAAAAAGTGTGTTGTTTAGGAGTGCAAGAGCGAATTGAGTTATTGCACACATGCACATCACAGAAATGCAAATACAAACTAGAATGCACCAATAGGATCTCACTAGCTCATGCTTGGCTCTGCCCACCTCTTCGCTTGTTCTGCCCACTATGAATCATTTGCTCCCATTGGAAACAACAGGCTGTGGTATATATTTGGTTAGTTATAAAAATAAAAAAAACTTTGGTATTAATACCGATTGTTGGAAATATTATTTTGATAAATAAACAATACAAAAAAATATATATAAGAAATGACACACTACATTTTTTTCCCACAAATCATGCATTTATGATTATACATAATCTGCATGACTATAACTATGGATTTTATCCCTGAACTCAAAGGTGGGATTATCATGCAACCCAGTGGCCTTCTCTGAGACTGCATTCAGTGTAGCTATTCTGTTTATGAAATTGTGTCATGGGGGTTTATTATGGGGTGGAGACGACAACACTACTGGGCTAATTAATAATCAATGTCAGTTGCACCAGAATTGTGTGTTGGTTGTTGTGTTGTGTAGCCTAGCCCTAGTAGTCTATAGTTTGTCTTTGTATAGGAGGCGACGAGAGGAAACGTGGAGACAAATGTGTTTGTATGAAATGAGACTCCTCCAGTCGTGCATCATTAGGAAAATGACGTTTACTGGGGTGGAATCCCAATTAAATGTGTAAAGTGATAAAAACTAATTTAGCTAGTCGTGCAAGACATTTTATAGATAAAAGGATAAGTAGCGTACTGTTTTTAAATGTGTGCATGCTTTCGCCAATCGACAAAACAACGTACTCTTGTGCATCCTCTCTCATAGTAGGTAATGAGGCAAGCATACTCCTCCACCTACTAACGAATTGACCCTCGACCACTTGACCACTTATCGGTTTCTGGGTTAGAGAGAACAAGCACAACTGGTGGCAAGCCGTTAGAAAATCGGAAGTGACGTCAGCCAGGTAAACTAACCCTTGACCCCTTCTCTTACCTACCAAACCATAATTATAAACCACCTCTATAAAATGGTATCGTTTAGTTTTACCAGTTTTTATCATGGAGAATGTTGTGTGTGTGTGTGTGTCTGTCAAACATTTACAAAAAAGAAAGAAAGAAAGGGAAACAGATTTCCAAACAAGAGACACTATTAAATCATTTATTGAAATAGAAATCATCTGAATGTACATAATGCATAATGAAACGTTGAAACGGGAGGATCATTTCCGGGTATTGGTGATAACTACCTATAATTACAGATACTGTACCGTGGATTATACTTCATACCTCTCTTTCCCCCACTTCTTCCACTCTACATTCACAACGCTGTTGCCATAGAGAGGGAACCTCCCAGAGCCAAACCAAGCCCTTCTCTCAGCAAAAAGCCCAATCATTTCACACATCAAATACAAGGAAAATACAAAAAAGTGCTACAGTTTTAATGTGATCACAGAGAACATCACAGTCGACGGTAGAGACAGACGAAAGCAGTGAGGACAGCTGGTAGGAAATACTACAGGACTAAACATTAAACATACACATAATGATGTATGTTGCTGACATCACGTTATGTGTAGAAAACTAGTGTATTTAACACATGTACTTTTGTCTTTGTACAGGACAGCAAAATGGCTGTACATACGACTTCAGCTAAATCACTGCTACCAATCAGAACAACACATGCATAACGTCCTCTCTGATTTGGAAGATGTACCAGCTCCTTGGCTTTGAGAATCATGAGATCTGTCAAATCAGACGACTATGGTGTTTTTCCTCACTTGTTCTCTTCCTTTATCTGCAGTGAATAACGCTCTGTGTTTATTATTAACATCAATTCATTACTATTATTACAATGGCATAAGCTTGAAAACAACAATTATTCTTCCATGCTGTACTAATGCACATAAATGTACTTTGGCCCAGGTTCAATGTCACTCATACTTAGCATGAGTTCATTTTACAATTTGAATAAACAAATTCCCATTTCATAATTTACATAATGTAATGGATTATGTTCTATGGAGTCTAGTTTTGGAAGTTAGTTGTATTCTTAATTTAAAACCCATATCATCACCTTCCTCGACGCAGTATTAAAAAAATATACATATTTATATATATACTGTATATGCGTGATAAAACGTTTTTATTTTTTTTTAAATTGAACTGCTGCACTTATTTAGCTATTGACAACAAATGCTGTATAATTGCATATAAAAACATATACATAGTCCAGATGTTGTGCTTTTTAATCAAAGTATTACTACTGATTGTGCCAGCATCAGATATATTGTAGTTATAGATCATATGCTGCAGGTAGGTGAGTTGTGAAGTAAAGCTGTCTGTTGTGTAGCTGGCCTCGTACTGGTCTGTTTGCTGGCACTGGTGTGATGTGGTTTAAATAGTGGGTCTGTCTGTAGTGGTTCTGCATGGCTGAGATAAACTGCTGTTCATTCTGCTGTTCATTTTCACGCCTGATCCATTCTGATCCCTCCATCCATCCTTGCTTATGTTGCTGTTCGGAATGCCCATTACAATAAGGTTCTATACATTTATATAAAAATCTATCTTCCTCCATGTTCTCCTCATGTGCTCTTAGTCCCATCCAAAACTGACCTTCTATAGAGACTCAGTAACCACAGGATAGTGGCGAGTCCTCAGTGTCCCAACTATCCATCTATCCATCTATCCATCTATCCATGCACGTCCCTCCAGCCCCACAAGGGGTGCTTTCTGAGGAGGGAACAGAAGGCATACCATGATCTGGCCACAGACTCATCCAAGCAGTGAAGTGGTTTTTCTCTGTCCTCCTAAGAGGACTGGAGGTGTGTGGGGCGGGGGATGAGGTGGGTTTGAGATAGGGGTGGCGAGGACGAGTGGGTGGTTTAAGGGTCTATGTTCAGGTGTCTTTCCCCCCAATATCCCTCTCTCTTTGGCAGGCTTTAGGTTTCTCCAGGCCTGTCACAGAAAGCTGTCCTCCACCAGCTCTGAGTCCAGACACATCTCATCCAATAGGGTGATGTCCTCCAGGGTCTCTCCTTCTCTCTTGGCCAGCGTGGAGCTGGAGCCCGTCTCTATGGCACTCTCCTCAGACGTCTGAGAGCTACACAGGACAGACAGGAGCAGGTTAGTGTTACAAAACAGCTAATGGGAGTGGATGGGGTATAGTATACAGGAGTGACCATGAGTTAAATAAGACGGGTATCTCACTTGCTGGATTTGCTAGACAGGACTAGCACATGTTTTGGTGTAAAACAGTGTTATCAATCTGTACCACTTATAAGGGTCTGAAATGAAGATAGACATGTCTGACACTGAGGTGGTAGCCTACCTGTGGCGATTCCTCTTGCAGTACTCGTCATCAGACAGGGGGTCCAGGTCAGGGAGGGGGATGATGTAACCACTGTCAGAGCTGAGGCGCTGCTCGTCGAAGCCACTCTCCCTGTCTTTCGACTTGCCCTGGTTCTTATAGGTGATCCCAACGTAGGTGTCGTCATTCTCCACCTGGACCCTGGTCACTGCCGGGTGGTCACTCTTCAGGAACTCATGGTTCACCCTCTCGAAACACTGCACAATCAGAGAAAGAGAGGGCACAATGAACATCAACCCATCTAGTAGCATTGGAGCAGAATGTCTACAGTACCATGCAGAAAACATCGCTATACAGCTAGCTGTTTCTAAAGCCAAGAGCACTGTGCATATAAAGGAAATACTTTTGGCCTGTACTAGTCAGAGTTATTTAGTGCTCTGGTAACTCCCATACAGTACCTCCAAAACAGCTGCATCAGCTTCATAAATCACAAAACTCAGAAATCTGATGAATCCTAAAACTGATATAACACGTGAACCAGTTCAACCAGCTGTCATTGGGATGTGTGTTCTCACTCAGTCAGTCTGTTAGCCTGGTGGTGAGACCCATACAGTGAACCACATTTCCCCCACCCTAGCCCAGCCAACCTCAATCCGAGGTGCTAAAATGGGAGCCAGCTCCTCCACTCTCCTGGGCCATTAAAGCAGAGTAGTGGGGAGAGGAGGAGGTTTGATGTGCCACGTGTGGCGTGCTGTTTAATATGCTCGTTACGGTTAGCCTAGCCGGTGGACGGAGGCGAGACCTGGGAGCTGGGGCTGCTGTTGCCGCGTCACTACAGTGGTTGGGGCTGGCCACTGACCGCCAGCTGGAGCATTAGCATTCTAATCACCGCCAGGGCTGGGCTTTAACACAGCGGAAATGCACAGCGCCCACAGAAAAACACTCAGAAACACACTCGACTGGCAGAGCCCACAGAAACACACTCGACTGGCAGAGCCCACAGAAACACACTCAACTAGCAGAGCCCACAGAAACACACTCAACTGGCAGAGCCCACAGAAACACACTCAACTAGCAGAGCCCACAGAAACACACTCAACTGCAAGCCCACAGAAACACACTCAACTGGCAGAGCCCACAGAAACACACTCAACTGGCAGAGCCCACAGAAACACACTCAACTGGCAGAGTTCGGGGGAAGTGGTTGGAGTTTGTGAGTCTGGTTTTAGATGAACTTCTACACTTTATTAGTAATGTAGAACTATAACATGACCCAATGCTGGGGGAGGAGAAAGAGGATGGTTGACACACTTACTCCGCTCCTGGTGAAAAATAGGATCGGTCAGGTAAGGTAAAAGGGGGATGAGACTGATAGAAAGGAACATAAATGATAAGAGTGAAGAGTAGGTTCTAACGTCATAGGTCAGGGTCAGAAATGAAAGAGACAGGGAGATTAGAAAGCAGGTGTGAGGAACCCTGTTAGAGGCCGTTAGGTCAGAGGTCATACAGTAGAGACACCCACCCTCTTGTAGCCGGAAGGCAGCAGTGAGGCCACGCTCTCACTCAGGCTGAAGAAGGAAGGCCTCTTCTCAGGCTCACTATTCCAACACTTCATCATCATCTCATACCTGGAGGAGGGAAAACACACTAGTTAAACAGATAGAGCAGGACAAACAGTGCAGGGAGGAACAGCATGGTATCATTTAGTGTTAGAGTCATGCCATGGCATTGTACATCACAGTTTAGTACTGTGCGTTCGACTTTTACAGCAGTAGTACATGGCCTTCCGTAGTATTTTCATGTTATCTAATCCAGTGTTTCAAAAAGTGTTTTGGCATAATAATGTACACAACACAACATATAATAATTATATAAAAAAATATATGTACATACACATCAGCGGGGGCGTGCTCAGGTTTGGCCATCCTGTAGCCACTCTTGATCTTGTTGTAGAAGCTGGAGTCCACTACCATCCCTGGGTATGGGGTGCCACCTTTAACACAAACACACTGCCATCAGTACACCAGCAAACACCAGTACCACTGTCAACACACTGTATCTACACACTGATCTGGAGTCAGCCGTCTCACTAACATGCTGCTGTTAACGTGTCACTGAAAAAGGTCAGGGGTCAGCTGAGCTTCACCTAGAGAGAAGATCTCCCAGAGGAGGATGCCGTAGGACCAGACGTCACTTAGGGTGGTGTACATGTTGTCAAAGATACTCTCAGGAGCCATCCACTTCACTGGCAGGAAGGTCTGTGGTCAACACAGAGCGCAGACGGATAAAACACACTGCACTCGTATAACGGACAATACAATAGTGGACCATACTGGACTGCTAACATGAACAAGCAGGGGACAAACCACCTTCACAGATACATGTTTAAGCTCATCAGGGTACACAAACAGCCAGTATCGTCCTAGAGGAATACTCACGCTGCCTTTGGAGACGTAGTTGTTGTCGTGCATGATGTCTCTGGCCAGGCCAAAGTCACAGATCTTTACTATCTTCCCCTGAGAGAGCAGGACATTCCTGGCAGCCAGGTCCCGATGCACACACTACACCGCAAAATTCCGCATTTCATTCATCTCAATTCAATCAAAACACACATCCTTTCCTTTTATTCTCTCTCACCTCCTTGTGTTTAAAGGGTGGCTTTATGGCAACAAGCCAGCCTAAGACACGGCCTTGACTGACCACTCCGGCCCAGAGTATATTCAAGGATAATAACTAGGAGGCTGTTATGAGGAGCTTATAGCTGCTTTGTACCCAGTGTAATTCCAGGGTGTTCTATATAAAGACCTGGCCTGTCTCCTGAGCAGTGAGCTCAGCCTTCACAGGGCCGCTTATCACACAACCCCTGATTTAGCCAACCTCTTGGCTTTCACAGCTGTCATCAAGCACAACAGCAGCCCACAACCTGCCTGCCATCATTACCGTGGTTACCCATGAAATGTACAGTGTTGACGTGGCAACCGACCCACTCCCTGCTGTGTACCAACAGAGAGGACAGAACCAGCTTGCCAGTGGCTCCAGCTTCTGCTAAGCCAATGGAATCATGTCGCCACCACTTCCTTCTTTAGTTGCTAAGTCAGACCGTTAAAAGATGGATATGGTTTCCTAGGCTCACCTCTGTGTCTCTAGTTGATATCGTCACCTGTCTGTTGGGTAGCTATTCTATTGTATGACATCATCCCCAGCCCACCGCACTGAACTAACATCATGTTACCAGTCCCTCTGATCTACAATCATTCCCAGCCCTTGGTCACTCACGTTCTTAGAGGATAGGAACTCCATGCCTCTGGCCACCTGGTAGGTGAAGCTGAGCAGGTCTGTGGTGCTGAGGCCCTCGTTACCATCCCCTGACAGCATGTTGTCCATCTCACTATCTGGATCAGGAAAACACACAGACACACAAACCCATTTAGCTTCAGTCGGTCTATGAGTGAGTGAATAAAGTGTTTGTATGTTTATGTGCATGTAAATATAGAACTGGTTGCTGTAACCTGTTTATTCCTAATGGCAGGGAGAACGATGCATTATTATGTGTGCTACAATTACCCGCTCTATATGATTACAGGCCGGCCCAGGCAGGCCTACATACTGAGAAGGGTGGACCCCTCAACACAACCAGCACTGACTTAAACCCTGCACGTCAGCCAACGCAGCCAAGCCACACGGCGAGAGGGCAAGGAGAGTTAGATTAAGAGAGGAAGAGCATAAGGGAAGAGAAGGAGGCTGTCAGACTGTGTACTCACCACCCTTCTGTGATGGCGGGTGGTTGTATTCGGACCTCTGGATGTCGGAGTACTTGGAGGCATCACTCATCTCCAGCATGGGCACATACTGCGTGGTGTCTGCCTGCTTCATGTCCATGTAGTCCCCTTTACCACTCTCAAAGGACAGGATCACATAGCTGCATGGTGACAGGGAGAGAGAGAGGGAGAAGAGGAGGTTGGGAAGAGACCAACAACAGTCATGTTGGTTCTCTAAGAAGGCCCAGTGTACTGTATGTCGTGAGGTTCCCTACATAGAGGGTGTGGTTGATGGTCAGGGTGGTTGAGATTAAATCATGGTGTGGTCACACTCTGAAATGTGGTCATTGTGAGTCATCCGTCAACACAGATCAGCAAACACAGATGAGCTGGACAGAGACCATTAACAGGTGCCAAACAAGAGTAATGTGATTAGCCTGAAAGCCGAGTACCACTTCAGACACAAATTTGATTAGTGGAAGACGCCAGACAACCCCCTCAGCCATGAGGAAGCCTGGGGTAGGGTTACGTTATGTTACTGAGCGAGTGCAGTAAAGTGCTGCGTCAATGAGACAGAATGACTGAGTGGGGTAAAGGAGGAGCAACTGAAGAGAGGGACACACGACAGAGGGGTGGGTGTCTGTGTTTCCTGGCCTGTGTGTGAGTGTGCGCTCCTGTGTATGTTTTCGGAGCTGATCCTATAGCCCAGCTAGCACACAATGTTCTGAGAACCATATGATTCTTAGAGCTTGGTTGAGAGCGTGGTTGTCCTATCGTTAAGTTGCATACAACCTTCTGGGAATGGTGCAGAAAACCCAGCTAGCACATAACATTCTGAGAACCATATGTTTCTTAAGTGGGAATTTCAGTACTTCAGCATAACGTTTCCCACAGGTTTCATCATGGTTCTATTTAAAGTGACGTTCTGAAATTGTTCAGAGAATGTTAAGAAACAATGTTCTTCTGTGAGAATTTCAGTTATTCAGCATAATGTTTTCTGCAGGTTTCCTCATGATTATATTTAAAGTCATGTTCTCTGAACATTAAGAAAATGTTCCATAAAAAAACACAAGAAAACATTAGTAATGTTCAAAGAACATTCTAAGAGTGTTATTTAAAACATATACATTCCAATCTCAGCGTCAACAAGACTCTCTCTATCCTCTGTGTTCAGGAGTGTTGGCCCGCCCACTAATTGGCCACACCTAATCTTAATGAGTGCTTGTTTCCTTTGAAATGGGATCTGTTTGAATAGACTAAAATGAACAGCTTTGTATGAGTAAAAAAAACATGGTATGTTTGCCCCATCCTAGTGGCGCAGTGACTAATTCCATGGATAAAACACACAAGATCATAGGTTTGAATCTCACTGACGCCGTGCCACAATAAGCATTTTTATGTGTTTCCATGATTAATACCTAAGCAAATTAATTTCCATGTGTCTTATCTGTTCAAAACCGTTAACCTAACCTAGCAAGGTTATTAATTCTTATTGAAACATGTTCTCAGAACGTGATTTAATTACCTTCAAATAACCTAGAATTTACGTTCTCAGAACGCTAATAAAATCTTCCAGGAAAACTTTCAGGGAATCACAGTAAAATGTTCTCAGAACCTCCCTACAACTTAAAAATCTACATTCCCAGAACTGGCTAAATGTTCACTTTCCTTTCTCAGAAATGCGAAACCAAAAAAGTAGGTTGTCACAACTTCCAAGGAACCAAATGTGCTAGCTGGGATGTCTCTTTACCTCCTGCTGCTCTCGTCTGCAGGGTTGATGCCAAAGATGTCCAGGTCTTTCTTGGTCTTCTCTGGGTGCACGCTGATGAAGTTTTCTCTGTTCTTGTGCAGGTAGTTGACAAGGTCTCCATAGAAGCAGTACTCAGTGATGATGTAGGTGGGGCCTGCATGGGAACAGAACAAAGAGATAGAGACACAGGCGTCAGTCTGCTGGCTAGTCTTATCAGAGGCTCGTAAAGGCTAAAAGCAACGTCAAGAGGGCAAGCTTTTACACTCATAAAAACCCTATTAAAATACCACATCCACCATTGGCTCAGAGAGAAATGGCAATTTCCCTTCTTGGCTATCAAAACTGTGTGTGTGTGTGTGTGTGTGTGTGTGTGTGTGTGTGTGTGTTCGTGTGTGTGTGTGTGTGTGTGTGTGTGTGTGTGTGTGTGTGTGTGTGCGTTCATTTGTGCGTGTGTAGTCACCTGACTTGGTACAGGCCCCAAGCAGGTTGACAATGTTGAGGTGAGGGCCCAGGTGAGTCATGATCTTCAGCTCTGACATCAGGGCCTGTTTCTCACTGGAGCGGGCCGTGGCTGCAACGAGAAACAAATCAATCACACCGCAACTGTCAGTCCATCACACACAATCAATCAACATCGACAACACCCATCAATGCCTGCAATTGTTTCATCAATCACAACGTAAGGGAGCACACACACCGCACCGAATGTGGATCTGCCGTGCAGATGTGTGTGTTTTATGGACCACCCGCTGATGGACGTCTGACTGTCAACATTTTCATGTGATTCTACGTGTAGAATCGGTTTGCACTCAGTTGACAAATTACGGCCGGCACTCCGTTCAGAGGTGCTAAGTACTCTCGGCCGGCAAAGGCTACCGGTGTGTCTGAGCCTAAAGGTATTGTTGTGACTCTGATGGTGTTCAAGGACACAGCTCTCTCCAGGCAATCTCCACAGGCCTTAATGATCCTCTCTATAGCTGTCTGTGGTCAACTCACGTTTCAGCATCTTCACGGCCACCTTCATGACGGGCTGGGAGCGGCTGAGTCCGTATGCAGTTCCCTCCACCACCTTCCCAAACGCCCCAGAGCCCAGGATACGTCCTGCGGACACACCAAACATGGCATACGATCAGTTAACATGGAGTGTAAACAAATACACAAACGTAGACAGGCAAGCAAACAACAACACACACACACACACACACACACACACACAGACAGACAAAAACACACGTACACACGTCTGCCTCTGCCCTCTCATCAGTGACTTCCCCAGGTCCCCAGTGGTTGAGATTCTCTTTGATCAGTGAGTCACAACCAAACCCTAGGCAGCACGTCCCAGCCACCCCTGTCTGCCAGGCCAGATGGCCTTATCACATCTTCACTTCAAAGACCAGAGGGAGACATCCAGACCACAGCCTGACCAGAACACGACCATCAGACCATGGTGCTGTGACACTCTGACCACCCGAACATGGTGATGTGACACTCTGACAAGAACATGACCACAGTAAGATCACAGAGAGAGGAAGCAGTGCAGTCGGCTCTCACCCAGTACGAGCCCATCGCGAGAGAACTCCCATCTGGAGTCATAGGGTAGCTGCATGGGGTCCACGTAGATGTACTCATGGCCATCAGGGCTCACTGACTCTATCACCCTCCAACGGATCTCATAGCGAGGCTTCTGTAGGACAGAGGACATAGCAAAACAGATCAGTACCTAAGGCTCTAGGACACTTAAAGTGTAGATGAATGATTTAATGATTCGGTGAGTGAGTGAGTGAGTGAGTGAGTGAGTGAGTGAGTGTGTGAGTGAGTGAGTGAGTGAGTGAGTGAGTGAGTGAGTGAGTGAGTGGATGGGTGGGTTTGTGCTTGTGTGTGAGGGGCATTGATCATCTGCTGTACCTGTTTCCAGATAATGACCAGAACAATGAGTGAGATGATGACAAAGACCAGCAGCACCAGGGCAGCAGCAGCTACAGTCAGCTCTGAGTGAGGGTCTGTTCAGGAAGAGAACCACCACACACACATGAGATGGAGAGCACAACATGGAGAATGCCACAGAGAACAAAAATAACATGGAGAAATCAATGTAAGTCAATATGGGAATGTTAGTTTGATGAATTGAAAAACCCCAAATGAGGTCAAATATGAAGAACTTCAACATGGCAATCCAAATACCCTATTTAAATTGTATAGTTCAGCATGCAGTCTCACATCCAATCAGCCAAGCCAGTGGGGCCTCAAAAGGTGTGTTGAAGGGATTAAGGAGATGGGCAGGGTTGGGGAGGGGGGCACAGCTGGAGGGACCAAATGGCTTAAACTACTGGAGATTCACTTTTCACAGTAAAAGTCTCCCAGGCTAACACACAGCTGCACAATGACCATGTGGGACACGCTGCGCCACCACAGATAGCTTTACCAGACAGCTGCCTCAACACTGACAGCCCAGCAAAGTCTCTTCAATGCCTATCACTTTCAAGTGTCACAAAGGGAAGCAACTACAGGAAGAAACTAGCTAGTAAAAGAGGAGACTAGCGGAGGGAGAAAATATATCGCAGGCAAAATGGCAATCTAAGATACTGTAAATCCATTCACCACACTCTGCCAACCGTGTTTGTTGTTTAACTGAAGGAGGAGGTAAGTGTGACTTGGTGAGTGTATGTCTCACCTTGTGACACCAGTTTGACCTCCCTGCTGACGGCGGCCATCTCGTTCCTGGCCAGGCAGCGAACGGCCAAGGTGTTCTCCAGATGCCCAAAGATCACTCGACTCTCCAGCTGTTTGTCCTGGTCCATGTAATGTGTATATAACATGCTCACTTAGATCATTATAGTTATCTGAAACCGAATTACCTACCTGCCAGTAAAATTGTCAAGTTTATTGAAATTGTCATCAGAGTCGTGCAACTTGTCAATGAAATTCCTGATATTAAAATAACTGCTGTGAGGGTAGTGCGTGATGGAGACTTTTGTTCTGACTAAGTAAAGCCTGTGGATTCAAAAATTACAGATGATTGCACCACTACTCATGCTTTGTGTGCAACATGACCTCGGTAATCCTCTATCAATCGCAAGGTTTCCGCCACCTATCGTGACACTTAAACAGAAAGCCTCATTGTCCTTCCTAGTGGTAGGAATTTTACCTCTAAGCCCTTGGCACCCATGAGCAGTTGGCGGTAACTAGAACCTAGACTTCGACTCCTGGCTGTAGTCTCGAGTTAATTTCATCAACTATTTCCCATGTTTTTGAATCCCCAACCAGTTATAATGTCCTGATAACTTGCTGGAAACAGCACCACAAAGATGTTGTAACCATCTAAGGGTCTCACTGAGCTCAAACCCGAATAGACAGAGATACGCCAAACTCTAACATACAGAACACATAAACACTTAAACCTGTTAAAAAGGCTGGCATGAAAGTGGGGAGTAAGAGACATAGACTTCACTTTATTTCTCTATGAAGATGTGGCCATTAGTTAGATGCGTGATGTTGTCGATATGCCAATTAGGCGGCTTATGTCTTCTCCTGATGATCGCACCTGAATGTGTCTTTCTTTGTGCAGATATTGACAAGTCTCCAGATGTATGTGTAGCTTGTGACTACCTACAGCTAAGTGATGTAGAATTGGGGTGGTTTTTGCAATGGAACAGAACCAAAAAGTGTGTCTACAGGATAGAGACACCAAAGGCCGTCGGTTTGTCAAAGTCCCTGGGGCTTCCACGTCTTCTGATCACCGTCTAACGTAGTGCTCTTAGGGAAACGTGCAAACAAGCAACCCGTTCCAACAGAGAGGCTGCCCAAGCTTATTGATCTCGACATCCTAAACTAAAATCCCCTTAAAGAATAATGCCCTCCATACTATCCACCTCACATCATGTGGTATCCTCCCGTAAAGGCAAAAAATAGGGCCTATAATTTCCCTTCCTTGGCCCTTCTTCCAGACACTCATTGGGAGTGGGCTTATTGATGCCCGTGATGTTAGTCGTACCGAATACAGAGTTCTGCTAAGTTGTGTAGATGTGATCTAGAGCCAAACATCTGGTGCTGTCACTGTCTTCGTACGCTCGCTCATCCTGTGTGTGATTGCCAATCCAAAATCCTTATTGGAAACAATCATGAGTGATATGGTTTTGTTGATTCGCCCCAGTTAATAGCCGAGTTGGCTATGTGGTGATCATTGTTGTCTTAAGACATTGCCTATCCTTCAAAATAACATGGATATTATTACCAATACCACTTAGTTTAGATGGATTAAACCAAGAAACACTTGGGATTTTTTTAGAGATTATGTGTGGATATTAGCGCTGCTACTGTGTGGACTCTTTGAAAGTAGCTCATTATTCACTAAAAGCTAGGAGTGTAATTCAGTGTCGTGCGCGTGTCGGTGTAGTTTGTTCATATGGACGGCGTGTAGAAGATAGGGTCGGCCATCGCGCCTACAAGTAGAGTCGAGGCACACCTCTGCTTTCCAAGCACCCTGCTTGTATTGGATCGCCTGCTTCAACAATGTGTCCAGACTTTCATTTCTCTTTTCGTTTCTCTTGTCCTTTACCTCGGGATGTCCCCCCTCTATTCCTCCTCTTTTTCCAACTTCCTCTCTCTTTGCACCCTCTCTCGTAGAGGAGGAAGCTTCGCTTTTGTATTGTTGGACCACAAGTGGCGTGATTTCGGACGGTGGCAGTTGTCAGGTATGATGAGGAGAAAGGTTCACATCAGCTATTGAAAGCCTTCCGCTGCTCCTAAAGTCACCTGGTCTGAAAAAAAAGTTACAAGTGGCGTGTCTGAGGGTCAATCCTGACTGGTACAGGCCCCAAGCCATCATCCATCACAGATGTGATACAGCTAGTGAAATCGCTCAGCCAAAGGACCAGAACTCATGGTGAGTCGTATGGCATACTCTCAGCCTGTCTGACATAGGCCAAATTTTCTCTATCTGGAAGCGAAACATGCCGCTAGTGCATGCAACGAGTAAATAGCAACGAGCCACGCCGCTGTTGTGCTAGATGTCACTCAGCCGCAGGTGTCAATATTGCAGCTATCGTCCTGATCAAGCACCTGTCAACCAATATCCTCGCGATGTGCTTCCCCTGAACAGCTATCGTGTCTTCTCGATCACCCAACTTCGTCCCCTTGCAGCCAATATTCGATGTTCAGATCCTCTGAAATCTCACACTCTTCTGAAGCGGGGAGATCACACCGTTCAACCCAGCGCAAAAGGACAGCTAGGAACCATCGTGACGAATGACCTTGCATAGTCTCTCCCTCAGCATGGCGCAAACACCATCGTGCCTGCAGTTTCTCCTTTCAAGCCCTTCAAAAACGTGAAAGACGCCCCGCTGGGTGAGAACAACCCTCAAGCCAAGTGAAAATGCACTTTCTACTATGGTTAAAACATGTCGATTTGACCCGAGTTGTTTCTATCGTCAAATGTGGTTACAGCAACCGTGAATCCCAAAGTCAAGTGTTTTGTTTACATTGTTATCTCAAGGAATATCTCCTATCTATACTCTGACAATATGTCTGCCTATGGTGTGTGTCTTCCAGAACTTCAGCAGTATGTTCCAGCCAGCCTCACCGCCAGTGCATGTTCCCCAGAGGAAGGAGTGATTTTCCCCTCCCACACCCCCCTTTCACCCTACCTGCAGAGGCGGCAGAGCTTCCTGGGACAGACACCCCATACCTACAGCAACAGACAACGCCGTGTTCTAATCGAACCGTTGCACTCTTACCATTACGCCGCCTCTTCAAGTCTAACTATCGCCCGCTCACCCCATACCGGTAGTCATAGACTCCACAAGGTCTATGAGCCACACTCCGCATCACTACAGCTCTTCTCTACAAGAAACCACTACACCGTAGAGCACCACTACATCTTCTCTACATATATCCAGATGTGAAACACACTTTTCTCCTCAATCGCTACAATTAGAATATAGGAAATCTACCATGCCCTTTCTCACTCTTCCTAATCCCACGACTCCCCTCTTCCCTCCCTCGCATCCCCAGTCGCCCTTATGCCTGCACTCCCAACCATCACACCAACCCATGGATTAAACCAAACTAACACATAAAGCGATCCAAACAAACCGCAACTAACTACACGACAGCACTAACATCCAGAAAGATCCCCAAACACGTGACACGGACCCCGTCAACACACCCTTGCCCTCTATCATGACTCCAACTTACCAGATCCCGTGTCAATCGCTGAGTTTTTCATCATACCCAGCAGGCGTTCCAAGACCCCACGAGGCATTCTACCGACACAAGACCAGCCACCCCCGTGCTGGCTCTCAGTGCCGCCATACACCTGACCGTCCAGATATAAGCCACTTCAACACAGAATACAAGCACCTCTATAGGTATAACACTTCCACAAAGCCCAAGACGAACGCATTGAAAGACATCCACGGCAAGGACAGCCTCTTACCAGCAAGCCTTAGTAGGCGACACACACATCAAACTTCACTTGTTGACCACCCCATAGCGATTTTGAATATCGAAACCAAGAACCTGGATACCCTGGGAAAACTTCATAAACAAACGCACATCATACAGTATTATCATTCTCCTATTGGGAAGAATATATTCAACTTGACTTCAAAATGTTTGAACTGCATTTTCATCTGTATGATTAAACATTGGGTTTTAAAACCCTTTTCATGGTGCTTTAAAATGCTGATCAGAGGGCCATTGGCATTTCTTCACCCCACGGCCGCCCAACCCGCCGAGCCTTAGATCCCGATCCCGAGGCTGCGGAAATTAGAGAATGACCAAGGGAGATCGCAACAACATTGACGGCCCCTCACCCACGCCTCACCATACGAAAGACGTTCAGTCGCCATCAGCCGTCCCACTGCAGCTAGTCTGTCTCCGCCCGTATCCGATCCATCTGCAGAGCTATCGCTAAGTCCATAAACACCGAATCCAGCCCTAACATGAGAAACCAGACCCGCTCGACCCCCAAGTAAAAGTCAGTTTGACCCATGGCCACTTGTACTTAGTTTCCTATCGTGGTGATGGGGGTGAGTGGGGGTGTAGAGGGGTGGTGAGTCACGTGATTTGGTGTGTTATTTTTAGGCCTAGAGAGTTATCGAAAGTGGCCCGGGGTTGGGTCTGATGAGAAAGTAATCTTGGTTGGCAATGATCTTTTGGCGGGAGGTAATAACTGTAGAGCTTGCTCTAAAATACTATCCGGGGTGGTAACGGTGTTAGACATAATGTGTGAGTAATAATGTTCTATCTCCATTCCTCTCGGCTATGAAATAGATGATTTGGCCTATTCTGATCTTGCTCCAACGCCGAGCGCCAATTGTAATTCGAGTGTACAACAGAAAACAGCAGATTTGTGAAGTCGAGGTCAAGAGCACACCGTTCCAGGAGACTGACCATCCGAGGAGCTTCCCCTTTCCCAGCGCTCAGGTCAACAGGCTCAAATAGATGGCCTCCCTCTCCGAACTGCAACGTGGCAAGCTAAATAACCACACTAGCCCCGCAGGTCACGCAGACCAGGTGAGAAAGACTCCTCGACACACCTCAACAACACCTAAATACTCCGCCACATACACCATTGCTTTAAATACATGTCCAGTCAAGCAAATCAGGGAGACTCTCTGATTTTATTCAACCACTGACTGAAAGAAGATATACACCATCCTAACACACAACACTCTGTGGCCAATGGACAGGTTCCCAGTTCACCTAGATGATCAGTGCTATTTATAATCTCGTGTTGTTGTGCGATGTTAGTGGAAACTATCTCTTGTGACAGACCTTAAAACAGCTCGTGTTCATGAGATTTGTTCTGGCTTGCCATGATTAAGTTGTAATCATACATGTGTTTGGACCCTGTTTGAGGTACCAGAGTGTCTATCCCTTGGATGGCCCAAAGAGAGACAGGAAACTACACCAGTCCAGAGTGCAGAAACGGAACCAACCACCAAGCCACAACTCAGCTGCAACGTCAAAGGAAGCAGAGGAATTGCTCCAATCACTTTCATTGGATTTACCTTTATTTTCCTGGAGACTAAACAGGGCTCCCATCACTCCCTGACACTCTTTCTTTTACCCACCTCTCTCTCTCGCTCCCCGGCTCTGTCCTCTATTGTGGTCTGCCCCACTGTTCCCTCTGTCGTGCAGCTCCATCCGCATCAATGTGGACTATGGACAAGGTACCTCCAGCCATGTCAGCACAGGCCATCTGAGTTGGTATCGTCTGAGCATGCCCACTCCATAAGGAGTGGTTCAGTCTCGCAAAATGGAGACATTCAAACAGTAAGGGCCCACTCTCACGACCCTGCCTTCTTCCCTTCATCTCTCCATTCTATCTCTTTCAGTCCAACAATAGCCCGTTTTATTTCTTACAAGTTCACATACACCGTACTTGTACATTGTTCACCTCTTACCTGCCACTTCATATGCTAGATATGCCCAATGTGACAATTGTCATGGTATCATTTGGACTTCATGTCTTTACCCTCCCTCGACCTGCCCTGGCCTCGCCTCCCTCTCGCCCTCCCTCCCCCTCCCTCCCTCCCCCCTCCTCCCTCCCGCCCTCCCTCCCTCCCTACACCTTCCAGCGGCCCAATACTCGTCTCGAGGGGTGCCCCTGCCTACCAACAAACACAGAGACGTCACTGTGGAAGCTCA
>NC_036853.1:22687068-22740816 GCF_002910315.2 Salvelinus sp. IW2-2015 | reverse complement strand
CTGTATAGCTGTCTATGGTCAACTCTATAGATGTCTGTGGTCAACTATAGCTGTCTGTGGTCAACTATAGCTGTCTGTGGTCAACTATAGCTGTCTGTGGTCAACTTTATAGCTGTCTGTGGTCAACTATAGCTGTATGTGGTCAACTATAGATGTCTGTGGTCAACTCACGTTTCAGCATCTTCACAGCCACCTTCATGACAGGCTGGGAGCGGCTGAGTCCATATGCAGTTCCCTCCACCACCTTCCCAAACGCCCCAGAGCCCAGGACACGACCTGCAGAGACACCAGACATGGCACACGATCAGTTAACATGGAGGGTAAACAAATAAACAAACATAGACAGACAGGCAAACACACACACACACTCTCAAGCACTGACTCTATACACACACACTGGACTCTACCCACACACTCACACTCCAACACACAGATACCTACACACAGTACATATGCCCACACAGACGCATAACATGCGCACACAGACGCATAACATGCGCACACATGCATACTGGCGCCACACACACACACTTTCACACTCACCACATACTCTGCTGCTACTGTCTATCTATCCTGTTGCCTAATCACCTTACTCCTATCTATATCTACAGTACACAGTTACCTCAATAGCCTCGTAACCCTGCACATTATCTCAGTACTGGTACTCCCTGTATATAGCCATGTTTACTTGTTATTGTTATTCACTGTGTATTTATTCCTTGCGTCACTATTTATATTTTATATTTTTTACTCTGTATTGTTGGAAAAGGACCCATAAGTAAGCATTTCACTGTTAGTCTACATCTGTTGTTTACGAAGCATGTGAAAAATAAAATGTTACTTGACACACACGTCTGCCTCTGCCCTCTCATCTGTGACTTCCGCAGTGAGTGAGATTCCCTTTGGTCAGTGAGTCACAACCCAAACCCAGGCAGCACGCCCCAACCTCCCCTTTCTGCCAGGCCAGATGGCCTTATCACATCCTCACTTCAAAGACCAGAGGGAGACATCCAGACCAAAGCCTGACTAGAACACGACCACCCAACCATGATGATGTGACACTCTGACCAGAACATGACCACAGTAAGACCACAGACAAAGGAAACAGTACAGTCGGCTCTCACCCAGTACGAGCCCATCGTGAGAAAACTCCCATCTGGAGTCATAGGGCAGTTGCATGGGGTCAACGTAGATGTACTCATGGCCATCAGGGCTCACTGACTCTATCACCCTCCAACGGATCTCATAGCGAGGCTTCTGTAAGATAGAGGACATAGATAAACAGATCCATACATAGGCTCTAGAGCAGCGTTTCCAAACTCCGGTCCACTAGTCCCCCAACAGTACACATTTTGGTTGTATCCCAGGGCAAACATACCTGACTGAACTCATCGAGGGCTTGATGATTAGTTGACAAGTTGAATCAGGTGTGCTTGTCCGGGGCTACAATTAAAATGTGTACTGTTGGGGGTACTGGAGGAGCAGAGTTGGGAAACACTGCTCTAAGACAAAGTGTAGGTGAGTGATTTAATGAGTCAATGAGAGAATGAGTCGGTGAGTGAGTGAGCGAGTTTGTGCGTGTGTGAGGGGCAGTGGTGATCTGTTGTACCTGTTTCCAGATAATGACCAGGACAATGAGTGAGATGATGACAATGACCAGCAGCACCAAAACAGCAGCAGTTACAGGCAGCTCAGAGTGGGGGCCTGTTCAGGAGGAGAACCACCACACACACATGAGATGGAATCACAACATGGAGAATGCCACAGAGAGAAAACAACATGGATAAGTCAATGTAAGTCAATTTGGGAATGTTAGTTTGATGAATTATTTGAAGAACCCAACATGAGGTAAAATATAAAGAACCCAGTATCCCAGGCTAACACACATCTACACAATGAAAGTCTGTGATCAACTGCCCTACCACAGACAATTTACCAGACAGCTACCTCAACACTGACAGCCCAGCCCAGTCTCTTCAATGCCTATCACACATCAAGTGTCACAAAGGGGCGCAACTACAGGAAGAACCTAGCTATTAAAAGAGGAGACTACAGCAGGAAGAAAATATACGGTAGCAGGCAAACTAAGATACTGTGAATCTAGTCACCACACTATACCAACCATGTGTTGTACAGAGCCTATAGAAAGTCTACACCTCCTTGAATTTCTCCACATTTTATTATGTTACAAAGCGGGATTAAAATGGATTTAATTGTCATTTTTTGTCAACGATCTACAGAAAATACTCTGTAATGTCAAATTGGAAAAAAAGTCTAACATTTTTTAAAGATGAATGAAACATAAAACAATAATATACCTTGATTATATAAGTATTCACCCCCCTGAGTAAATACATGTTAGAAACACCTTTGGCAGCGATTACAGCTGTGAGTCTTCTTGGGTAAGTCTCATGAGCGCTTTGCACACCTGGATTGTCCATTATTCTTTTCAAAATTCTTCAAGCTCTGTCAAGGTGTTGGGGATCATGACTAGACAGCAATTTTCAAGTCTTGCCATAGATTTTCAAGCAGATTTAAGTCAAAACTGGTAACTTGGCCACTCAGGAAGGTTCACTGTCTTCTTGGTAAGCAACTCCAGTGTAGATTTGGCTTTGTGTTGTAGGTTATTGTTCTGCTGAAAAGTGAATTCCTCTCTGTGTCTGGTGGAAAGCAGACTGAACCAGGTTTCCTCTAGGATTTCACCTGTGCTTAGCTCCATCCGGTCTCTTTTTATCCTGAAAACTCCCCAGTCTTTGCCGATGTCAAGCATACCCATGTATGTGATGTGTTGTGTTGGATTTGCCCCAAACATAAAGCTTTGCATTTAGGCCAAAAAGTGTATTTCTTTGCAGTGTTTTTTTGCAGTATTACTTCAGTTCCCTGTTGCATACATATGCATGTTTTGGAATCTTTTTATTCTGTATATTTGTATTCTTCTTTTCACTGTCATTTAGGTCATTATTGTCACCACAATGTTGTTGATCCATCCTCCATCCATTACAGCCATTGAAATCTGTAGCTGTTTTAAAATTACCAATGTCCTCATGGTGAAATCCCTAAACAGTTTTCTTCCTGTCCTGCAGCTCAGTTCAGAAGGACGACTGCATCTTTGATGTGTCTGGTGGTTTAATACATCATCCACAACAGAATTATTAACCAGACCATGCTTAAAGATATATTCAATGTCTGATGTGTTATTTTTACCCATCTACCGATCACTGTCCTTCTTTATGAGACTTTCGAAAATCTCCCTGGTCTTTATAGTTGAATCTGTGCTTGAAATTCAAATACTTGACTGAGGGACCTTACAGGTGTTATATGTATGGGAGACAGAGGACGGTGTAGTCATTACAAAATCAAGTCAACCCCTATTATTTCACACAGGGTGAGTCCATATAACTTATTATGTGATTTGTCATGCCAGATTTTACTTCTGAACTAATTTAGGCTTGCCTAAACAAAGGGGGTGATGACTACTTAAGCAACAACTATTTAGTTGTTTGATTTTTATTCATTTGTAAGAATGTGTAGAATTTTCTTTTCATTTTGACATTATGGAGTATTTTGTGTAGATAACATATATATWTTTTTTTACAATGAAATCCATTTCAATCCCAGTTTGTAACGCACAACAATGTTTTAAAAAGTGAATGATGTGTAGACTTTCTATAGGCCCTGTAACTGAGAGAGGAGGTGTGTAAGTGTGACTTTGTGAGTGTATGTCTCACCTTGTGACACCAGCTTCACCTCCCTGCTGACAACGGCCATCTCGTTCCTGGCCAGGCAGCGAACGGCCAAGGTGTTCTCCAGATGCCCAAAGATCACTCGACTCTCCAGCTGTTTGTCCTGGTCCATGTGCGCTTCCACAGTGATCTCTGTGTTGTTGGTAGGCAGGGGCACCCACTGAGACGAGTCGTTGGCACAGCTGGACAGGGGAGGAAGGAAGAGTAAAGACACGAGACCTGATAGCATGACATTATCACATTGGGCATAGTAGCATATGAAGTGGCCAGGTAGAGGTGAACAATGTACAGTAGGTGTATTTTAATTTTAAGGAAGAAAACTGGCTATTGTTGGAGTGAAAGTGAGAGAACGGAGAGATGAAGAGGAAGAACGTGGGGTTGTGAGAGGTTATCCTTACTGTTTTATGTTCTTGCAGATGAACCACTCCACTTCAGGAGTGGGCATGCCTCCAGCGATACACACTACAGACTGGCCTGTGGCTGAGCCATGGTGGAGGTCCTTCAGGTCCACAATGACTGCAGGCACTGGACACAGACAGAGGGAACAGGGGGTCAGACCACAATAGAGACACAGATAGGGGGAGCGAGAGAGAGAGGTGGGTAAAAGAAAGAGTGTCAGGGAGTATGGGAGCCCTGTTAGTCAGGAAAATAAAGGTAAATCCAAATGAAGTGATTGGAGCATTCCTCTGCTTCACCTTTGACCTGCAGGCTGAAGTTGTGGCTGTGGGTCTGGTTCCCGTTCTGCACTCTGATGGTGTAGTTCCCACTGTCCTCCTCTTTGGCCCGAATCAGGGTCAGAACACTCTGGTACCTACAGAGTCCAAACAACATGTATGATTACACTCTAATCATGGCAACCAGAACCAAATCTCATGAACACGCTGTTAAGTCTGTCACAAGAGACTAGTTCCACTAACATCGCACAACAACACCAGACCTTAATAATAGCCATCTGATCATCCTAGGTGAACTGGGAACCTGTCATTGGCCACAGAGTGTTGTGTTCAGGATGGTGGTATATCCTATCTCTTCAGTCAGTGTTGAATAAAATCAGAGGAAGTCTCCCCTGATCTTGCTGACCTGGACATGTTATTAGCCAATGAGTGTAGTGTGCGAGTATTTAGGTGTTGTTGAGTGGTGTCAGAGGAAGTCTTTCTCACCTGGTCTCGCTGACCTGCCGGAGGCTGGTGGTTATCTCAGCTGCCACGTCGTTGAGAGGGAGGCCATCTTTGAGCCATGTGACCTGAGCGCTGGGAAAGGAGTCAATGTCAGCCTGGAACTGTCTGACCTCATCCAAATCTGCTGACTCCTGTGAACTGAACGCCGGGCGCAGCGACACGAATGGCCTTTCTATCGGGACAGAAAATGGAGATAGAACCATTAATACATTATGTAAAGGTTACAGGTAGTTAGAGCAATCTACCAGTTATAGCAAGATGATGAACCAAGATTACTGCCTTGATATTAGGTAAATAAACAGTGACACAAACGTACCATAGACAGTGATGGCCAGCTTCTTGGTCTGGTTCTCGTTGCTGATGATGTCAGTGATGGAGCAGACATAGATGCCGCTGTCTTTGGCTGAGGCCTGGGGGACAGTCAATGTGTACTGGATCTCCTGGTCCCTCTTATTCTCACGCACCGACTTCAAGCCCCGGGCCGCCTGACACACACACAGACACACAAAAGTTAGACCCATTTATAATCAAACAAATAAATGCATTTTAAAATGAGTCAATGAATTTCCTCTCCAATAAGAGAAAAATAATTATGTATGTGCTTTTGTTTACCAGTTTTCCAGGGTACTTCCAGTGGTCTTCCAGTATCTCAGACCCCCGGGCCACACAAATGACAGTGATGGTGTCTCCCACCAAGAGGGCTGTCTTCTGGGCCTTCAGCTCCACATGCAGCTCCGACCCCCCTGCCCAGCCGTGGACAATGTACTCCTCACTGAGGTGCTCCTCTCCGTTGACGAGGGCCTTACAGACGTAGGTTCCTGCGCTGAAGAAGCCCACGGCACCCCTCTTGCTGTCGTAGACCGCCATGGGCACGGCCTGCTGGGTATCAGCGTTGACCAGGGTCACATTGGCACCGGGGTCCGACACGCGGCACTGGATCTCCATCTCATCGTGACCATTCAGGACGTGGTTGCCATAGGGCACCAGCGAGGGTACGAAGGGCACCTCTGGATCTGAGGAAGTGAGAAGAGGGCATGGTAAGTTTCCTATAATTCTAATTGCTAGCACAGATTGAACTCCAGCACCACAGTGCTGTCTTCCCTATACCTGGCACATATATGTAGATGCTGCTGTCCTCTCCCTCCTCAGTGGAGTTCCCTCCTTTGTAGAAGCAGATGTAGAAGCCAGTGTGCCCTGCTGTCGCGTTCTCTACGGTAACCGTGGTGATGAACAGGCCGCTGTTGTCCTCCTCGGTCTGCTCTGATAGGTACACGGGCGTGTCCCAGGCCAGCTCTGCCTCGCCTCTGCAGGTCAGGGTGAAGGGGGTGTGGAGGGGAACAATCCACTCCTCTCTCTGGGGGAACAGCACTGGCGCTGAGGCTGGCTGGAACAGTACTGGCCCTGATTCTGGAAGACACACACACATAGGCAGACATATTGTCAGATATAGGACGATACTGAGATAATACACACACACTGACGCATTCCGTTGCTAACACATTTGAAAACATAGAAACATAAATGCATGTTCACACACATGTAGAAGTGCATTTTCACTTGGCTTGAGGTTGTTCTCACCTTTCACTTTGAGGGTGAAGGAGAACTGGGCAGTGTGAGCGCTGCTGAGGACTATGATGGTGTAATTCCCACTGTCCTTCTCTAGTGACTGCCGAAGAGTCAGAGTGCTCTGATAGCTGAGAGATGGGCAGAGAACCACATAGCTCAGTGCAGCACACACCACACAGAGCTCCATAGACACACAGACACACAAACACCGGCGTTGCTATATACAAATGTTATGATCTTACTGGTTGCCCACCAGACGTCTGGTCTTGGTGAGGAAGTAGCTGTTCTCAGTGATGGTGATACCGTCTTTCAGCCAGGTGACTTTAGGAGCAGGGAAGGCTTCAATACTGATGGTGAACTCTGTCTCCTCCATCATACTGACAAACTCCACCGCTCCGATCCCACTGTGGTCCAACATCACAAAGGAGTTCTCCTCTACAGAGAGGGGTGCAAAAGAGAGGAAGTAGAAGAAAAAGAGAGGAATAGAGGGGGGACACCCCGAAGGAAGGACAAGAGAAACCGAAAAAGAGAAATGAAAGTCTGGCACACATCTGTTGAAGCCATCCCATAAAGCATCGGGGCTGATGATGAAAGCAGAGGTGTGCCTCGACTCTACTGTAGGGAGACTGCAGAACCCCTTCCCTCTAGCGCCTCATACTGACACTGACAGGCAGGATGAATTAACTCTACGCATTAATGTGAAATCAATGAGACTACTTTCAAAGAGTCCAACCAAGTAGCAGCTGGATTCAAATACATCTTAAAAAATCCCAAGTCGTTTCTGTTTAATACATCTACAACTAAGTGGTATTGGTAATAAATATAAATGTTTTTGAAGGATAGGCAATGTCTTAAGACAAAATGTCTACAATGCATGGTTTGACTGGTGATAAACATCACTCATATTTTTCCAATAAGAATTTTGGATTGGCCATAAGGATGAGCGAGCGTACCGAAGACAGTGACAGCCACCATGTTGGCTCTGATCTCTCCATTGAAGTTGTTGGTGATAGAGCACTCATACACCCCACTGTCCTGAGAGGAGGCTGCTGGGATACTGAGAGTGTAGACCACTCTATCAGGCAGAGTCTGCTTCATCTGGACTGCATCCACAGCCTAGATAGAGGAACAAGAGGACAGGAGATTAAAACCACTGTAGACACAAACACACACACACACAAACACACACACACCGTCTATCCCCATCTCTAGGAAATAAAATATCTTGTCTCTACTCTTCTCCGCCTTTTTACAGGTTTAGTGTTTAATTCTGTATGTCAGAGCAGCATGTCTCTCTATCCGTCTGTGAGCTGATGGTTAAAACACGTGCTGGTCCACAGGAGATAAATCAGGACCCAAGGCTTTTAAAAGCCTGTAATTGCAACTGAGACTAAAGCCAGGAGTCAGAAGTCCTGAGTTCTAGTTACCCCAACTGTCTCTGGACAAGGGCTTAGAGTAATCCCACCACTAAAACAGACGCTCTGTCACAATGCGATGTAGGGATTACCGAACAGTGCACACAAAGAGAGTGGTGCACACGTACATTTGAATCCACATAGACACTTCAGACAAAGTCTCCATCCACTACCCATACTACTATCATATACACTGGCACACAAACTTAAATGAACTAAATGACGCATGACTATACACACGAATGGACAAACTCTCATTACCTCATATAAACATGCCATTGACCTAACACACACTCAATGCTCAAACACATCCACACACATCCTAGGTTCACTGGGGTTACGAGGAGGTGGGGCGCATATCTGTTCTACACATCCAGAGGTCACAGAGGTCACGTGATTCACTGTTTCCCCTCTCCTTTGAACTTCCTTCTTCCGTCTACCCATTTGCCCTGTTTTTTAACAAACAACTGTCTCACTCCTTCCCTCTGTCTGACTGAGAGAGAGCTGGGGTTATAGTACCATGATGCACCATTTGGCTCCAGCCCTGGTAATGGACACGGCGCTGAGATACAGCTGTACTTAGTGACACATACCTTTAACAACTAAGGCCCATCCATCCTCAGAGTTATGTTACGCGGACCCACACTGTGCCTGAGCCCAAGCCATTCATCACTACAAGAAGACTGGGGAGATGAATCAGACGTAGTGACACCAAGAGGGATAAGGGATGGAAAGAGAGAAGGAGAGCTGGATCGAGAGACAGAAGGAGACATACTAAGGAGGGAAGAGAAGTGGGCTACGGAGAACGGACGACAAGGAGATATAGATATTATTAAAAGGGAGGTAAGAGAGGAGGCTAACACGGGAGAGGAAGTAGAGGAAAGAGGGAGGGTGTGGGAGGAGTGACAAACACCGACAGACAGAGAGAAAGAGTGAGACGGAGAGAGGGATAAGGTCCTTGCCTGTTTCCTGGGGTGAAGCCACTGCTGCTGGTAGGGCAGTCCTGGAGGTGCCACACAGGTTATGTTGAAGGGTTCCCCCAGTCTCACTGCCTCCTCGCTGGCCTTCACCTCCACATGGAAGTCCTCCATCACTGTACAGACCACCACAGGAGGGAGGAACAATATGGTCAACAGGAACAATACGGTCAACGGGGACAATATGGTCATCTACAGGTCCCTGCATGGTCAACTGCTCCCCCTGACAGCCATGAGGTCATCCCCCTCTCAGAGTTCACTGCAGGCTGATGCCATCACACTCTCTCTGTCTGTCTGACAACAACCCTGTGAAGTCATCTCCCCTGGTACTAATGACATGATGTCATTTCTTCAATGCAGTCAGATCACCCCACGTCTCTCGCTCTCTCTCGCTCTCTCTCTCTCTCCCTCTATTTCTCTCTCTTTGGTAAACAAAGACAGATTTTAAATAATAAAATATATGCCATTTAGCAGATGTTTTTATCCAAAGCGGCTTATAGCCATGTGTACATACAACCAATGTGATATGAAAACTAAGCAGCGCAACCAAATCATCCACATCTGGACTTACGTTTGTTGTCCTTCACGGTGTAGATGTCACTGGTCGTTGTCACGCCGTTCACGGTGGTCTCACAGACGTAGAGTCCAGCGTCCAGGTTGCCAATGAAGCCGATCTTGTTGTCATAAGCAGCGTCCACCTCTACTCCACTGGGAGCACTCTTCAGGACCACCGGGGAGTGAGGGTCTGACACCCTGCATGGGATGATGGTTTCACCAGGATAGACTAGAACTACCATGCTACCTGGCTCCTCAGGCACGAACGGAACATTGGGATCTGCACAAGGCAAAACAAGGTTATTCGGTCAAAGAAACTGCAAGCTATGGGAAGTAGAATAGAATAGAATAAAGTGATGGTGCATGGAAATGACAACCATTTCCACCAAATTTACCTGGGACAAAAACGTATATGACTGCCTCATTGTCTTCATCATACTCTTCATCGCCCTCTTTGTCTTGGTATATGCAGGTGTAATATCCGGTGTGTGTCACGGAAGCGTTATAGATGAAGAGCGTGGCCGTGTAATATCCAGGCAAAACAAATGTGTTGACGGGTAAGGGCTCGACCCAAGCAACGGTCCTTTTACTAGTGCAGCTGATGTTGAAAACGGAGAGTGGCTCGAGAACAAACTCATCTTCAGTTGATACAATGGTCGGTGGCATCAGTCCGCAGGTAACTAAAGGAAAGCGCAACAGTTCACTGAACGTCCATATGGTAATCAATACAAAACAATACTGGTTTTTAACAGTGATAAAACTAAAACTAAAAGGCAGGTTGTTTTGATTTGCAACGGAATCTGACGAATGAACACACCCAGGGGTGTATTCATTACATCTTGGAACAGAAACCATTTACTGTTTAAGAACCAAAATGAAGCAAACAGATCAAACGGAAAACAAAATGAGGAGGGACCTACCTGAATTTATCCAATATAAACTCTAGTTTTCGTTGCAAAACATTTTCCGTTTGGAGTAAATGTTTTAATGAATACACCCCCAGGTGATAGAAAGGTTTTTACTTATTTAAATTAGCTTCTTACCTGATAACAACCCAAACAAGACCACCCCAATGATGAGACATGTCTTCATTTCATCCATGGTCACGGATGGTTAATTCAGCTAGAAGAGTAGAAACACAGGCAGGTCAAACATGGTTCCACCAGATGTTGCAAAAACAAAACTGTCAGCCTGAGCGAAGAGAAAATACATTGACTCATGGTAGAAGATACCTCTGTCTTTTTGGAAAACATTGCAATCTGATCAATTAAAATCAATAGGTGGACTTTTATTGCTCCAGCACAGCATTTAGACTGACTGTCTTTCTCCTTATTCCAGTTGTAACTGTGGCATGCCAGGTCTTGTAAAGGGCACAATGAGTCAATGATTACGCTGGTTTGTTCTTGGGAGATGTTTATTAAAACGTTGGATATGGTTGAATAGCATACGGGCCAAGGTTAAAAATAAATTCAGGCACTGAAATCGCTAGGGGGCGACATAGTTCACGTTTTGCTTGCATCAGGCATCTTCTGGCTGTAAATCCGTTCTCCAGCAGGAAAGTTCCTTTGTTCCATGTCATCTAGAGGAATATTACATTTCTGTGGCTAGGTAGGCTACAACCTTGCAGACTGTATTTGTCTTCTCCATACAATGCACATTGGTAGCAGCAACATGAGCTGGATGTGCATTAGGCTATATAGAACTACAGAAATTGTGTGCTCATTCTCTTCTTATTGCTTTGAAGTTTTAAATCTGGCCTTCTCTATTTTCCATTTGATTGATTTACCTGCCTAATCTAGCACCCTTAATCAACACATTGAAAGCACTACAAACGTTTTCAAATAGACCTATATTTGTTTGCGTCTACAAATAGGCTTGATTTCTTCACTGCAACTGAAAATCTAGACATTACCACCATACACTCTTAAAAATAAAGATGCAAGTGGGAACTAAATAAGGTTATTGAGAGCGATGCAATAGGGGAACAATTTTTGGGTCTCTGAAGAAACATAGAAAAATCCAAAACCAGAAATGTTTCAGCTCTCCAGAACTGGAATTCCTGTCGGGGTTTAAGCCTTATTTACATATTTCCCAGGGTGCCTTTCAAGTGAATTTTAGAGTTACCAGTACCACCCATGAATGTGTTTGCTGGTGACAGAGACATGGTTGTTGCATTCATTCATTTTCAGGACTGTGGCTTTTACTAATTAAAATCCTAAGTAACTATGTTATCATTAAAATTGTAATAGTTAAGATAATTAATATTCATAAGGCCTTCTTTAAAGGGCCTAGTTTTTCCCTAACACAGCAGCATAAAACTCTTAGTTTAGAGGCTGCATCAGGCCTGCATGTTACATCATGATGCTTTGCAAAGAGATGTGCAATTCCTATTAGAATACACACAGAATGGTGATATTTTTTGTTGTTTTTATGACTGCTAGGGTTGGACAGACTTAGACATGACATTATGAGACTACTACATCTAAACTGTAACAACCATTTCAGTAATGGGCGTAATAAATACAAGTAACAGATTAGAATAGTTTAGAAAAATGTATGTTATTCATATTTGAGTAGAATAAGATTAATAAATCAATCAATGTACATGCAAAAACATAGATATTGAAGCAAACAATTTGAAAAATCAACCTGCAATATAGTATGCTGGGAAATATGATAATGATGCGTGTGGTTTTGGTTCAACTCTGTATTGTTAACACCAACACCAACACTCTTTTACGCCACTGAATGTTAATTTAACCCTTTACAGTGTTAATGTAACTCGTGAATCAACACTAGGAATGTTACACTGACAAATCAACACTAGTTAACACTGGCCAATTGTCTGTGCTATGAAAGGGACACATCTGCAGGCTTCAGTATATTTAAATAACATTTTAGAATTCCAAAGAACTGTAGATGCCACGTCATGAACCCCACACTTAAGTCAAAGGTTATTTATCGTGCAAGAGTTTTCCAAGGAACCTTAAGAGCTGAGGAAGAACCATTTAAGAACCTTTCTTTTTTTCAGTGTTGGCTTGTAAACCAAGCAACTCGACCAATATACGTTTTATGGCTGTTAAATAACTAATCTAGGTTTAATCTAGTTTGCCGTTTGGTCATGTTCTGGTCAACAGATTTTCCTGGTCTGTGTGTTGTCTGTCTGTTTGTGATGTTCGGACCCTGAATTCCATCAGAAAATGATCAGAGACAGACGCAACTCCAAGCAGAGGCGGACGCTCAACGCTGAAAACATTGGAAACATAAATGCAGTCTACCAGTTTTACTCTAATCTATTCTTTGTTTTAAACAAATTTGTGACTATAGGATAATTATTTAAAATGATCTACTAATTGTTCTAATCTCCCATTGGGGCGATTAAAATAGTCTACATTATTTTTTATCCATTATCAAAATACCATTTGTCTTATAACAGTTTGCTGCTACTTTGACTGTAAGAGAGTTGTTTGTGCGAATCCGCTCTGTCTCATCCCGGACTGGCTAATTATGATTGGCAAATCAAACCCAGGGTTAGATGGCCTATAATTAAGAGCCCCCTCTGAAGAGAAGTCTGTAAGACAAACATTAGCGTGGGAATCCTGACTAATATACTTCGACACTTTTGCGCACATCGTTGGTGTAGGACATTTCCTATCCAGCCTGTTGTGCAAATGTGCCGCTTGTCCGCTGGTTCTCCTCTCCCCTATTTTCCTCACCCCCGCCTACAGTACAGTCCCAACAAATGTGCAGCCTACCAAACGCGCCGTTCTGGGCTTGACACTTTGGAGCAACAGCTGAGGGAGGGATGTTCAGCTCACTGTCCTCCACAGACACTTAAACTGTTAAATGCAATCCCACATGTGCAGAATTGATTTCCATGGGAATATAGCAGAGAGATGTATAAAGATAGCATTTCGAAATGAAAAGGGTGGTTGGGGCATTGAGGCAAGCAAGGCAGTGAGTTTCACTGATGAAAAACTTTGACTGTTCTCTCTGTTCTAAATTTGACTTTCGTGCAGCGCTCAACTCAATTATTTAAATCTTAAGAAATACAGTGCATCATTCAATTGTAATCTAATTATGAATACTTTTCTTGGTGGCAATATGCGTGTAGGCTATTTGCATTTTGTTGTCTGGCGTACTGAAATTACATCCAACCAGGAATGGGGTCCCCATTACACTACTTTTTTGTAGTGGGTCTCAAAATGACTCTTGTGTCTAACTTAAAATCCGATCGGCTACAGCCTGCTTCCCATCTCAGCAAGCAAATCCCAATGCACATTATTCCATTTAATTCCACACATTCCAAGCGCAGAAACGAAAACAACTTGAAATCCACTTTCCAATGTGTTTCCCATTAGATGAGAGGGCAGGCAGCGCTATCCCACAATGGAGGCTCAGTTCTCGAGGTGACACCTCCAGGAGTAAGGCCGAAATTGAGCGCTTTTATCCATTCGAGTTTGCAACATTTCTCCGCTCGTCTTCCGGAGGTGAGACCATATGTTGCATGGTAAACTGAATCCCGTTCAATGCAGAAGTAACACATAGCCTGCAAGCTAATGCATCTTCAAAGTTTAAACACGAATTGTGAAATGTTTCCTCGTAGCGAAATTAGGATAATGAAAGCCCCCAAAGTGTGATGGATGGATCCGGTCTGATGAATAATTTCTTATCAAGAAAATTGTTCACAATGTTGTGCCATAATAAAAAGCTAGGCTATTTTGTGAATTTTCACAAAGAAGGACATATTCAACTAGCCTAAAAGTGGTCCGGTTTAGTAACTTTTTAATTTTTTCAGAAAAAAATTATCTCAATTAATAGGATTCTTGAGAAAATTAAAGTTTGCAAAAATGAAAAAGATGATCTAATTTGTCTAAAATACAAACCTTTTAAATTCCCTTGGATTTTTGCGTATCGATGATAAATCCCAGTAGAATTAAATCAGGAGCATAAAATCACTCCGGTGAGGGCTCCTCTCAGTGAAGGCTCCTCTCCTCAAGTGTGTAGTAGTGGTAATCCTATGGCCACGATCCTTCACTCTGAGAGCTAGCATATGTGCACCCCTCCGTCTGCATCCACGACCGCGCTCACAAATGCGCTTGAGCTACAGCGACCTGTAATTGATTCAACGTTACAGTCCATCCTTCCCAAAAAAAACTAATCATCTGGCTCAAAGTAAATAACTCTCAGGAAATGACCCCCTCTACTCCGCTCCAGCATGGGGTTCCTTTCAAAATAAGAGTCCTAGCTGTTTTCTCAGTGAGACTGGAGCGGGAGTCAGATTTCTCTGCTATGTAGTAATGTAGGAAAGGGGGAGAAATAAGAATCCGGTATAGAGACTATTATAGAAGGAAAGCACGCAATATACATTTGAGTTATCAAGCGACATTTAAGGATGTTTGCGCAAAGACGCAAAAGGAACACACTGTCAAATGTACAAATGTGACCAGGGTTATTTTATTAATTATTAAGATGGCCTATGTTTAAAATAAGTCAAATAAATGTTATTGTCATACACATCTAATTACATAGTAACAATACTATACTAATAGGTTGTATTTGGAGAGTCTTGGTCTAACATTAGTGTAGCCTAGAGCTCATCGGCACTTTTCAAAACCCGAAACTTGGAAACATGATCGTCCAAGCCTCCATAGCGCATAGGGGGCGCTCCAACACCATGAACTACACAACTCAAATCTCTCTCTCTCCCTCTCTCTCTATCAACCACATATTTGCTTCATTTAACTCTCAGATAGAATAACTTCCAGTCATTCTTATTTTTTGGGCAATAGCTTATAAAGAAAAACAACAAAATTATAGTTGCTTTGTTGGCAGATTTGGCACACCATTGCCTCTGTTTACGGACTCTGTGAAGGTGATATGTGACTCCCTGCCTCACCCCCGAACATGAAGCTCTCCTAACAGACACACAGGATAAAGGGTCATTATGAATTTATATCTCACTGCACTCAGCGATACGGAGCCAGGTCAGACGACCAGGCCGGCTGACCTGGCTTCTCTCTCAGCGGCACTTCCAGCGGTGCCCCGCCCGCACCGCAGCGCTTCCCTTGCAGAGAAACACATCTCTCCAGCCGCTCAGCACGATGACTTCCACATGTTCCTGGCTTAGACGAAGAATCGCAACAACAACAAAAAACGGTGTACCTTTTTCTCCAAACAAAGAAGTCAATATTTTGTGCCTAAAACGTGTAGAGATCCTTACTGTTGGCTCTCATTTTCTTTCACACTCTACAACAACACATTCAAAACGTCAGTCCATTAAAATAGTAAGTTAATTGGGATTTTCGGAATTGTGATTTGTTTTAAGCAAATTGGCTATACAAAAAAAACTGAACCAATGGACTGCTGCACAAATCAGTTGGATACCTACACTATTAGGGTTCATGTGTAGCCAATTGCTTTCAGACATTTTCATGCGTAGCCTATATGGGCCAGCTAGAGCTCACTTTCTGACAATCTCTCCTCTAAGTTATTAATTTCTTTGATCAAGATTCAGAGACAGTATCGTGGCTATAACCAGTGTTACTTTTTCCAACTCTGTAAAAGGTCAGCTGGCCCTTGAGGATGCTGTTTGTGATAACTGTTTCTTGCATCAACTCATATGTATCAAGTTGTGTTTGTAAACAAGTATAAGGGTGTTCTCTGGATATGATATGATTACATTTAGATGTTGATTCAACATTCCACATTTTTAAACAGGAGTGGAACGTCATGTATGGCACTAATGCGCAACCGTCATGTCACACACACACACACACACACACACACACACACACACACACACACACACACACACACACACACACACACACACACACACACACTTCCCAGCATTACCTAATACATAATCATTACAGTCTACACTTAGTATACCAAACATTAGGAACACCTTCCTAATATTGAGTTGCACCCCCATCCCCTTTTGCTCTCAGAACAGCCTCAATTTGTTGGGTCATGGACTCTACAAGGTGTCGAAAGCGTTCCACAGTGATGCTGGCCCATGTTGACTCCAATGCTATCTAAAGTTGTCTCAAGTTGGCTGGATGTCCTTTGGGTGGTGGACCATTCTTGATACGCACAGGAAACGGTTGAGTGTGAAACACTCAGTTGCAGTTCCGGTGCGCCTGGCACCTACTACCATACAGTGGTGGGAAAAGTACACAATTGTTATACTTCAGTAAAAGTAAAGATACCTTAATAGAAAATTACTCAAGTTTTATTTTTTATTTTTTATTTCACTTTATTTAACCAGGTAGGCTAGTTGTGAACAAGTTCTCATTTACAACTGTGACCTGGCCAAGATAAAGCAAAGCAGTGCGACACAAACAACAACACAGAGTTACACATGGAATAAACAAACATGCAGTCAATAATACAATAGAAAAAGTCTATATACAGTGTGTGCAAATGAGGTAGGATAAGGGAGGTAAGGGATTAAATAGGCCATAGTGGTGAAATAAGCACAATATAGCAATTAAACACTGGAGTGATAGATCTGCAGAAGATGAGTTTGCAAGTAGAGATACCGGGGTGCTAAGGAGCAAAATAAATAACAGTATGGGGGATGAGGTACTTGTATAGGCTATTTACAGATGGGCTATGTACAGGTGCAGTGATCTGTGAGCTGCTTTTACAGCTGGTGCTTAAAGTTAGTGAGGGAGATATGAGTCTCCAGCTTCAGTGATTTTTGCAGTTCGTTCCAGACATTGGCAGCAGAGAACTGGAAGGAAAGGCGGCCAAAGGAGGAATTGGCTTCGGGGGTGACCAGTGAGATATACCTGCTGGAGCACGTGCTACGGATGGGTGCTGCTATGGTGATCATTGAGCTGAGATATGGCAGAACTTTACCTAGCAAAGACTTATAGATGACCTGGAGCCAGTGGGTTTGGCGACCAATATAAAGCGAGGGCCAGCCAACTAGAGCATACAGGTCGCAGTGGTGGGGCTTTGCTGACAAAGCAGATGGCACTGTGATAGACTGCATCCAATTTGCTGAGTAGTGTTGGAGGCTATTTTGTAAATGACATCGCCGAAGTCAAGGATCGGTAGGATAGTCAGTTTTACGAGGGTATGTTTAGCAGCATGAGTGAAGGATGCTTTGTTGCGAAATAGGAAGCCAATTCTAGATTTAATTTTGGATTGGAGATGCTAAAATGTGAGTCTGTAAGGAGAGTTTACAGTCTTAGACACCTAGGTATTTGTAGTTGTCCACATATTCTAAGTCAGAACCGTCCAGAGTAGTGATGCTGGACGGGCGGGCAGGTGTGGGCAGCGATCGGTTGAAGAGCATGCATTTAGTTTTACTTGCATTTAAGAGCAGTTGGAGGCCACGGAAGGAGAGTTGTATGGCATTGAAGCTCGTCTGGAGGTTAGTTAACACAGTGTCCAAAGAAGGGCCAGAAGTATAAAAAATGGTGTCGTCTGCGTAGAGGTTGATCAGAGAATCACCAGCAGCAAGAGCAACATCATTGATGTATACAGAGAAAAGAGTCGGCCCGAGAATTGAACCCTGTGGCACCCCCATAGAGACTGCCAGAGTTCCGAACAACAGGCCCTCCTGTTTGACACACTGAACTCTGTCTGAGAAGTAGTTGGTGAACCAGGCGAGGCAGTCATTTGAGAAACCAAGGCTGTTGAGTCTGCCGATAAGAATGTGATGATTGACAGAGTCGAAAGCCTTGGCCAGGTCGATGAATACAGCTGCACAGTATTGTCTATTATCGATGGCGGTTATGATATCGTTTAGGACCTTGAGCGTGGCTGAGGTGCACCCATGATCAGCTCAGAAACCAGATTGATTAGCGGAGAAGGTACGTTGGGATTTGAAATGGTCTAGTCTGTTAACTTGGCTTTCGAAGACCTTAGAAAGGCAGGGTAGGATAGATATAGGTCTGTAGCAGTAGAGTGTCTCCCCCTTTGAAGAAGGGGATGACCGCGGCAGCTTTCCAATCTTTGGGGATCTCAGACGATACGAAAGAGAGGTTGAACAGGCTAGTAATAGGGGTTGCAACAATTTCGGCTGATAATTTTAGAGAGGGTCCAGATTGTCTAGCCCGGCTGATTTGTACAGGTCCAGATTTTGCAACTCTTTCAGAACATCAGCTATCTGGATTCGGGTGAATGAGAAATGGGGGAGGTTTGGGCAAGTTTCTGTGGGGGGTGCAGGGTTGTTGACCGGGGTAGGGGTAGCCAGGTGTTAGGGTCCAGATTTTGCAGCTCTTTCAGAACATAAGCTATCTGGATTTGGGTGAAAGAGACATTTTATTTACCTTTATTTAACTAGGCAAGTCAGTTAATAACAAATTCTTATTTTCAGCCTAGGAACAGTGGGTTAACTGCCTTGTTCAGGGGCAGAACAACAGATTTGTACCTTGTCAGCTCGGGGATTCGAACTTGCAACCTTTCGGGTTACTAGCCCAACGCTCTAACCACTAGGCTACCCTACTGCCCCAAATGGGGGAGGCTTGGGCAAGTTGCTGTGGGGGGGGTGCAGGGCTGTTGACCGGGGTAGGGGTAGCCAGGTGGAAAGCATGGCCAGCCGTAGAAAAATGCTTATTGAAATTCTCAAAAGTAAAAGTGAAAGTCACCCAGTAAAATCTTTCTTGAGTATAAGTCTAAAAGTATTTGGTTTTCAATATACTTTAATATCAAAAGTAAATGTAATTGATAAAATATACTTAAGAATCAAACGTATGAATCATTTCAAATTCCTTATATTAAGCAAACCAAACAGAACCATTTTATTTTTTTATTTTATTTTTTACATTTACGGATAGCCAGGGGCATGCTCCAACACTTAGACATCATTTACAAATTAAGCATGTGTTTAGTGAGTCCGCCAGATCAGAGGCAGTAGGGAAGACCAGGGATGTTCTCTTGATAAGATTGTGAATTGGACCATTTTCCTGTCCTGCTAAGCGTTCAAAATGTAACAAGTAACTTTGGGTGTCAGAGAAAATGTAAGGACTAAAAAGTACATCATTTTGTTTAGGAATGTAGTGAAGTAAAAGTAGCTCAAAATATAAATAGTAGAATAAAGTACAGATACCCCAAAAAACTACTTAAGTAGTACTTTAAACTATTTTTACTTAAGTACTTTACACCACTGCTACCATACCATGTTCAAAGGCACTTCAATATTTTGTCTAGCCCATTCAGCCTCTGAATGGCACACATACACGATCCATGTCTCAATTGTCTCAAGGGTTAAAAATCCTTCTTTAACCTGTCTCCTCCCCTTCATCTACACTGAATGAAGTAGATTTAACAAGTGACATCAATAAAGGATCATAGCTTTCATCTGGATTCACCTGGTCCGTCTGTCATGGAAAGAGAAGGTGTTCTTAATGTTTTGTATACTCAGTGTATACTGTAGCAGTGTTTCCCAAACTGTGGGGCATGGTCAGAACGGGGCCCGGAGTTAAAATAAATAATACACGTTTTAAGTTTATTTAAGGAACTCAATCAGACTTTCAACTTACTCTGGACAGTTGTAATAGTACAATGCACAAGGTGCAATTTCTAAATTGGATAGTGCATCATCAGTTCCTCTTGTCATGTCAGTCATTGCAGACCTTAGAGAGCTATTTATAACTTTTCAGAAATGTCTAGATCAACTGGCTTATGTCAGCTGTTTTTGAGATAGGTGTTTTAGCCCATTGATTTTGTTGTAATGTTTGAGTTACTCAGATATCACACCGAACACACATAAGACATGGCAAAAGTGTACAATTGCAAGAAATAACCTTTAAAACTGCAAAATCTTCTCTCCAACCCATGGAAAAGTGTGTAGAATTGCAGGGAATGAGCTTTAAAAATGAAGAAAAAAATCCATGCCATGGCTAAATGTAGGCCTATGGAATTCGAGGATATAAGCTTTATTAAACCTGAAAAATTACAGATGTTCCCCAATGATGGGGCCTAGGTGAAAAAGTTTGTGGACCCCTGGTCTATAGTAATAATTTGGAAATGTAATTCATGAATTGTGTCGCCCAATAACCAACTGGGGATCAGGATGATAACATTTATTGACTGCCAACAAGAAAAGATTGCATACTGTGAAATAAAGGAAACACCAACATAAAGTGTCGTTATAGGGCGTTGGGCCACCACGCGCCAGAACAGCTTCAATGCGCCTTGGCATAGATTCTACAAGTGTCTGGAACTCTTTTGGATGGATGCGACACCATTCTTCCATGAGGAATTACATTTTATTTATTTTTTATGGTGGTGGAAAATGTTGTCTCAGGCACTGCTCGAGAATCTCTTGAGATCTGGTGACTGACACACAGAAACACACACATTCACACCCTTTAAACCCCCAATGGTCCTTTGAGACCCCACTTTCAAAGTCACTGAGCTCTCTTCTAGCCATGGTAGCCAAAATAATGGGCAACTGGGCATTTTCATACATGACCCTAAGCATGATGGAATGTTAATTGCTTAAATAACTCAGGAACCACAGCAGTGTGGAAGCAGCTGCTTTCAATGTACTTTGTACCCCTCATTTACTCGTGTTTCCTTTATTTTGTCAGTTACCTGTAGCCTACTTCCACTGAGAAGCAAGCATCCACAAGGGGGCATTCAAATGGTTTTGGTTTTAACTGGAGGCTTTTTGGTCAATAATTGACCCCAAACTGTTTTTCCAGACCTGTTTTAGTGTCTGAACCCAGCATCAGTCAAAATGACAGTTTCAATAGCCTATAATACTGTAAACCCATAGAAATGAATAGGAATAAGCTATCTATGGATGTGCCATGTGAGACTTCTAAACAGCAGTTTAGGAGAGCCCTCTAAGTTCCAAAGAGATTGCACTACTTAGGCTATATAAAGACAAAAACATTGTTATATAGAGCTATATGAAAGGTCCTAATCAGTGATATATAAGGTCAAATGGATATTTGTGTTGCCCCTGGGCAGAATACATGTCAATTAAGGCATACATCTGCATATTTTGAATTAGGATAGGCCAAAAATATATATCTTAATCACCACAGAAATGTGAAGATACATACCCTGTTGAAATCGACATTGCCATCTTAAAACGTAATGTCAGAGGAGCAATCTGCAGTTGCTACATTCATTCTTGGACTTAGAAATGAATGATATGTAGTTGCTTACCCATTGATTATTGAAGAATATAACTTATAAATTAGCTTAGTTCAAGTGTCGCACCCCAACAGAAACCAAAATATAAGTTTGTTTTACTCCAATGTTTGTTAACAAAGTACATTTAAACAGATACTACATAACTTAAAAACATGGTTTAAACTATAATTTTGATATCATGGTTGGTCAGTCCTTACATCCAGAGCTCTGTCTATGAATTTGAGAGTTGTAACATTTCTCTGACCCCGTCCCTCAGATTTTTACCGATACAGGGGCGGGGACGCTCTTTGTTATTGTTTCAACTGCTGACTGCCGCTTTAAGCAAGGTAATTCGTAGATAGACTAACAAAACTCGTCTAATCTTAGGCTGTTTCAATCAGCAATGCAACTTCACTTTCAGACATTGAAACACATAGCTTTTCCGTAAGATTAGGCATAGTCTACTGTCTCTAGAGCATATTCAGTGGTCATTGCATGGTATAGGGTTATCTGTCCCCTCGAGCGCTGTCTAGCTTGCTGAAACGCGCCCTTGCGACTGTAGGGTCTTTCTCGTCGTTTCACACAGTGGTCCGCACCCAAAAGGTGCAGCCCATTCCATTCCACTCCCATTCAAACACAAATATCCTTATCTTAGTATTCTAACAACATGAAAATGACTTGTGCATACGTCATATTTAGCTTAAAAGGTTGGTCCAGATGACCTCAGAGTACACAATGAATGAGTCAAATAGAGATTTGAATAACTGAACTTCAATTTACAAGGGAACCTGCTAAAAACGAATATAGTCCTGATGCAAAATCGACCTCAAAACGTCAAAGAATTACATTTTCATATCAGCTAACATTGATGTTTAAAAATAGCCCAGGATTTTACAAAAATACCATGTATTTAATCCAACCCCTATAGGCTGAAAGAAAAGTCGCCCGGTTGTGTTGATTTGTGTTGATGAGTGTTGCTGAGCAACCTGCATTTGAAAAAACAGTGGAGGTGACACAGTGACTTAATTGTTTGTTCAAACTCGGGGGGAGTCATACTTGTTCTGGGTATTTGCCATCATCCTGCTGGTCCCTTTTTCTTCTTTTCACTTTCTCTGAGTTAGGCTATGACAGGGCCCTGAAAGAGAAAATGTTGCAATATGCATTGTTCTTCATTTTGAAAAGGTATTTTGTTATCTTTAGCCGCAGGTTTATAAAAATTGTTAAGAACAAATTCTTCTTTTCAATGACAGCCTAGGAACAGTGGGTTAACTGCCTTTGGTCAGGGGTAGAACAACAGATTTTTACCTTGTCAGCTCGGGGATTCGATCTTGCAACCTTTCAGTTACTAGTACGAATGCTCTAACCACTAGGCTACCTGCCGCCCCTTTCAATCACCCATGTGGGTATATGCTCGTAAAAACCAAGGAGTAGATGTGAGAGGCGGGACTTGGAGCGTGTAATGTGTCTAAAATAGAACCAAGTTTTATCCCAAGTTCTATTTTAGCACCTGGCTACGAAGACGCCTGTTGACACGCACAAGCAGTTTGGATTAAATGACTGAATAACATGTATGTGTACATTTATTTTGCAACGCTTGCACACACATCTTGGGCGGTCTGGTCAGCATGTAAGGGTTAAGGTTTGGGTTAAAACCAAAAATAACAAACCAGTGTCCACGACTAGGAGTGCAACAAGCTATCACAGTCTCATGTCAGATTTTGACATTCATCCATGTTTCTCAAACATCAAATTCCAAATGTCAAAAGTCAAAGTGTTTGGGCTTCTTCTCTGAATCGTTCCAAGGTTAAGGTTAGGCATTAACTCTGAATGACTAAGGTAAGGGTTTGGGATAGGCTTAAAACAAAAATATCAAAAACAACTGTCTATTGCTTGATTCAAATATGCAACCATAGGCAGATGCTTGCACCCATCCACCATGCCTACTTGAAGGTAACAGCACTCACAGTTGACCCTAGTGTCTGGTTTCCATTTCATCTCACAATGTCCTTTAAACATGGATGGACATAGAATACTGAGTTGTATCATGGGTAACCTGCCTGGGGATCGATCACACAACCTTCTGAACCAGAGTCATGGGATAGCGCCCTCCACCACCCCTGCCCACTTGATGGTAATGGCACTCATTGCTGCCCCTAGTGGCTAGTTTTGAAGGCATTTCCCAACATATAACGCAAACATCAAGCAACCCAAAGGTTGCCAGTTTGAATCTTATCACGGACAACTTTAACATTTTCGCTAATTAGCAACTTTTCAACTACTTACTACTTTTGATCTACTTTGCAACTACTTAGCCTGTTAGCTAACTCTTCCACTAACCTTAACCCTGTTAGCTAACCCTTCCCCTAACCTTAGCCCTTTTAGCTAACTCTTCCCCTAACCTTAACCCTGTTAGCTAACTCTTCCCCTAACCTTAACCCTGTTAGCTAACTCTTCCCCTAACCTTAACCCTGTTNCTGTTAGCTAACTCTTCCCCTAACCTTAACCCTGTTAGCTAACTCTTCCCCTAACCTTAACCCTGTTAGCTAACTCTTCCCCTAACCTTAACCCTTTTAGCTAACCCTTCCCCCAACCCTAAACTTAACCATTTAATCTAACTCCTAAACAACCCTAACTTTAACCCTAACCCCTAGCCTAGCTAACATTAGTCAGCGAGCTAATGTATCATACATTTTGCAAATTCATAACATGTAGTATGTTGTGAAAATTCGCAACATATAATATGAATTGCAATTCGTAACATATCATATGAAATGGGTGATGGACATCCACAAATGAATACATACCATATAAAACGTAACATATACTAAATTGAGTGTTTGTGATTTATATGGAAGAATATGAATATTCTTCCAATTTCGACTTCAATCTATTCAACACAATCATTCATTTGATTCATATCATACATGGATAATTAATTAATGTAGGTCTATCATGCTTTTATCATGCAAGTTTAGAACCCAGTAAACAAGTGATTAATTTATGTAAACTGTTGTATGTCTAAAATAAATTAGACAATAAATTCCGAGTGAAACAAATGGGTGATTTTATCCATTTTAATTAAAATGTGAGATATTTTAAATCAATGTGGCAACTACTTAACATATTACTTAGATATGCACATTAACTGTATAAATAACTTAATAGCTCGCAACTTCAAATTGTAAACTGTTCATTGAACCTCGGAATAGGCCTAACGTAGGCTATAAAGTTTAAGGACATACAGTATATGATTTAAAAGGCAAGAGCAAAAAATTATCCGGCATGGTTTTCAAACCCAGGGTCATATGCTGCTCCAAACGTTTTAGAAATTGTTATTGGAAGTCTCCGGTTCGTGGTGGTCAGATAATTTTTTTTCGTTTCTTCTTTTTTCCACTTCATCCGCCGGTTCTGGAACCAGATTTTAATATGTCTCTCCGTCAGGTTGAGTGTGGTGGCCAGTTCATATCTGCGAGGCCTGGAGATATACTTGTTAAAGAGGAACTCCTTCTCCAGCTCCAATAACTGAGCCCGGCTGTACGCGGTGCGGCTCCGCTTGTGTTGGTCTGGGTTCTCGGAATGACCACCTTAAAAAAGACTATAAAAGGTTACAAGGAGTGTAGCAATTTTTTTTCAGTTAATTTATCTCGATTTGTATGCATTTTTACTCTTATACTTTAACCCTATTTATTCTAGGTTAGGCCTAGTTCTGATGCCTTGTGAAACCTTTGCTCTGCTCCCTCATCTCTCATTTAATTTCACCTGTCAGACACAAAATCGATTCAAAACATAAGTGTAGGCCTAATAAAAATCAATAGAGAACAATTTCACAATTATGACAAGCAGATAAATAAATAAAAAATGTAATAATGAAGTAGCCCCAAAGTAGCCTGCTCACCTGGGAGTGATTGATACGAGTGAACTCTAGAGCTCCTCATCCAGGAGAATGGCAAGTGTCCCAGGGACTCTCCCCCCACTGCTGGGCCGTCTCCTGGATGGTAGTCGTCCGGTACACGACCCTGGCCTGTCATGTATTCCTGGTCCTGGGTCTGGGTCTGAACAGGGCTCGAGTACTGACAGGGAGGTAGATCGTAGGGCAGTAAAGTCCCCTTACTCTGGTGTTCGACAGAGGCACAAGCGGGAATGGGGATCCGTACCTGCTCGGTGTCACAGCTGTAGCGGCAGGAGGGAGGGGTAGAATCATACTCCTCCGGTGACGGCAGTTGGAAGCGCCCACCATCATAAATACCCGAGGTATCCATTATTGAGCAAATTTCCCCCAGCGATAATGTTTAGGACGTTTATGTACGTCCCTGCAATATATCCTTCAAGTGAGGCCACAACCTGGAGTGCACTTATGAGTGCATACCTGACCCTAGTCACGTGACTGACACTAAACGAATAACTGTTCACTGTGACTTGTTGCATGAAATGTAGGGCTACTTCATCCACCTTTCGTAATCAAAGGGGTGTTTAATTTATTTCCTTTGTAAATACTGTATGTAAAGCTGTCATTCACCATGACTGGCTTAGCTGATAAAATAACACCATCTCCATTTATGGAACAACTGGGAACATATGTAAGTACACTTTTAAAAATAAAGTTGCAAGTTGGAACCAGGTTATTGAGAGTGATAGGGGAACCATTTTAGGATCTCTGAAGAACCATAAATGGGATGGCTCTTTTAATCCTATTGGGATCCAGCCAGAGTGTGGACAGCCAGCGTTTGGAATTTTTATTCACCCGCAACCTGCCTTCTTAATGACTGCCAGAGCTGAAATCTATTACAAGATACTACCTTAAATATATAAACTGGAGCAACCATTTCAGTAGCGGGTGCAATAAATCCATGTAACAGATTGGAATAGTATTATTTTTTTTTATATATATATATTTAAGTAGCATAAGATTAAGTACTCAATCAATGTGCATGCAAAAACAAAGATATTTAAACAAAGAATTCTAAAAATCAACCTACAATAGAGCATGCTGGGAAATACAGGTAACTGCCAAAATAAAGGAAACACCAACATAAAGTGTCTTAATAGGGCGTTGGGCCACCACGAGCCAGAACAGCTTCACTGCACCTTGGCATAGATTCTACAAGTGTCTGGAATTCTATCGGAGGGATGCGACATCATTCTTCCATGAGGAATTCCATAATTTGGTATTTTGTTCAGCCAGGTCACGTCGGGAGAGGGCGTGGAAACTGGCCACTAGGGGCAACAGTGAGCGCTGTTATCTTCAAGTACGTTTTGGTTTTGCTAGGGAGTTGACAGGGATGGCGATAGCCATAAGCATTCCAAAGTTTGAGTACAGGGATAGAAAAATGTTTTTTATATATTTTTTTAAGCCTATCCCAAACCTTAACCCTTACCTTAACCATTCAGAGTTAATGCCTAACCTTAACCTTAAACACTTCGAATATTGATGTTTGAGAAACATGGATGAACGTCTAATTCTGATGTGAGACTGTGAGAGCTTGTAGGTTTTGTTGATGATGGTGGAAAAATCTGTCTCAGGCGCACTCCAAAATCTCCTATAAGTGTTCAATTAGGTCGAGAGCTGATGACTGAGACAGCCATGGCATATGATTTACATCGTTTTCATTCTCATCAAACCATTCAGTGACCACTCATGCCCTGTGGATGGGGGCATTGTCATCCAATAGGGGAATAGCCATGGTAGCCAAAATAATGGCCTGCTCAGCATTTTTATACATGATCCTAAGCATGATGGGATATTAATTGTTTAATTAACTTAGGAACCACACCTGTGTAGAAGCACCTGCTTTCATTATACTTTGTATCCATTATTTACTCAAGTAATTTCATTATTTTGGCAGTTACCTGTATGGTAATGATGGTTGCGATTTTGGTTCAACTCTGGTTATTAACACCAACACTGGGGTTATTTTACACCACTGTGTGTTAATTTAACTCTTTACAGTGTTAATTTAACTATTGATTCAACACTAGAAATGTTCAACTGAAAAATCAAGTTAACACTGGCCATTTTGCTGTGTGCTATGAAAGGGACACATCTGCAGGCTTCCATACATTTCAAGAACCTTTTAGAATTCATAAGAACCTTAGATGCCATGTCAAGAACCCGACACTTAACTCAAAGGTTCTTTATCAGTCAAGGAAAAACCATTGAAGAACTTTTACTTTTTTCAGTGTAGGGCAGTGATTAGTAATTATGTTATACACGCACACACACACACACACACACACACACACACACACACACACACACACACACACACACACACACACACACACACACACACACACACACACACACACACACACACACACACACACACACACACACACACACACAAAGAAATGTGCCATTATGATCATAATACAACTGAATATAACAATTGGCCTATGACATCTCTATTCTGGTGGTAGAGTTATTCATAAGTCACTTGAGCTAAAGTACATCACTCTGCAAAATAAGGTGTTATCATTATTATGTTGCAGTGGTCTGCAATTGGGTCTTTCTGAAATGTATTTAATCGATATCATCATATTCAGTTCATTGTCCTCTGTTTTGTAGAGCTATATTAATTAATTCAGCCACTAAATGATAAGAGGCAACTCTAATCCACAAATGAATGGACACTTTAGAAAAGGCATATTATGAAGAGCATGGCAAAAGTTACTGGCACATATTGTGTGGTGACCGGGATACCACTAGACTAAGTCACCAATGACAGCATTGATGGGACAGTGTCCAGAATTCACAGTTTCATCACCATTTGAAACAAGCAAGCTCCTCACAGGACACTCCTGGCCCCTATAGGCTACGCAGGGCAGGATGATTCGTGGTCACTCAAAGGCCTTGGACTCAGAAGAGAGGGTTGTCACATTTATCGAGTGCCAGAATTGTACTTCAAATCAAAAATACAAATCAATTCAAAGTTTACTTGCAGATTCATGACCAAAGCAGAGGTTTCCACGGGCAAAGAGAAAACGGTTTATCACGGTTTATGATTTAGGCCAATATGCAATTTTTTAAAAGTAATGCCACAGGAATTTACACAACTGCTTCATGCTATTCCTTTTCTTTGATTGTAGCCAATAACTGGACTGGCTTACACGACTGTGATGGGGTTTTTGAGAGTTTCGTTTGTCTCCCCAGATAGTCTTTCCATGGCCTGAAGGTATAATAAACATGAGCTTCAGGCTATTATAGTGGACTGACAGTTCGAGGTCAGGGCCGTCGGTCTGAAAAGGGGGAGACTTTCTCAAAACTGCAGTTCCTTTGTTAATCAGTTTTAATGGGCCGGTGGTCTTTCACTCTCACACCTGCAAGGGGTGAACTCTAATTCGATTAATAGGAACGTCAATATATATTCATTAGGTGGCTTTCCCTCAATAATATATGATCACCAGCGGGATGTGAAAAGAGACCATTTATTCCTGGTCTGAATGGACCTGCGTGGGACCAAAACTTCACCTGCTTCCCTTCTCAATTAGGAATGTACCCCAAACGTCGACTCAGACGATTTAAATTAACCGTTAGATCATTTCCTATCGCCTTTCCTACGTAATCCTTCCATTTACAGCGTGCCCCCTCAATTTACCATAAACTGAAAGGTTCAAATAGTGCTTAATGAAACAGTGACCAAATCGTTCTCTCGCCCTCCGAGGAACCCTGTAGCTGTCTCTTCAAAGCCCTCAGAGTCTGCAGCCGTCGGGGGTCCACTGCTAAATGCGAGTCCCAAGGCAGGACAATCTAACCTGTCAAAGCCTTTGCCCAGTTCTATGTATCCTTGTTCTGTGGTTTCGAAGGAATTGCAGCATAATCAGCCAACGTGGGACTGAAACAGCAATTAAACTCCGTTTGGACAAGCAACATAACATGGACGATAGAGGCCTAGCTAGTTTAAGATGAATGCACTAACTCTACGTCGCTCTGGATAAGAGTGTCTCTTAAATGACGTAAATGTAAATGTCTATTATCCCGGGGCTTAACCGGACAGGGCGTTGTAGTCAGGGTCAATTATAGGCCTAGTACTTTATGTAGCTACTGTTCAAATAAAGCCCAGATAACAATAATAACGTAATAATAATGGTGGTGTTAATAATAATAATAATAATAATGAAAAAATAATTAATAACGAATGTAGGTCTACTTAAATGGAAATATAACAAACATATTTATTTAGGCTTTTGTTCAATTTCAGATGACCAATTTGAAATTATATTAGGCTTAGGCCTGCCTATGTATTTGAGTCTGAGTTGAAATAGGTCAGTTTAGGTTACATGTTAGTTTTCTCTAATGCTTTATATCATAATTTGCCATTTTTTAAAATGTGTCTTATATTTTTTATAATGGGAGGGGGTTGATGAGAATGTGTGTGAGTGAAAATGAGTATAGATTACACCGAGTGTACAAAACAGTTCTTGACACAAACCGGTGCACCTTGCACCTACTACCATACCCGTTCAAAGGCACTCAAATGTTTTGTCTTTCCCATTCACCCTCTGAATGGTACACATACATGCCTCAATTGTCTCAAGGCTTAAAAATCCTTATATAACCTGGCTCCTCCCCTTCACCTACACTGATTGAAGTGGATTTAACAAGTGACATCAATAAGGGATCATAGCTTTCACCTGGATTCACCTGGTCAGTCTATGAGATGGAAAGAGCAGGTGTTCATAATGTTTTGTATACTCAGTGTACATAATGGAGGGTTTCCCAACTGGCAGCCCTCGGGTAGTTTTATTTGGCCCCCCAAGTTTTCTGAGCAAAGAAATAGAATATAAAGACTATAAATCAGGTCCAATCGATTTTAATTTGGGGAAACTGTTCCTAAGTATTAAAAAAAAGGGAAAAAAGGCTAAAAACAAGACAATCAGCTCCAAGTTATTTTAATTTTGGAAATCTGTTCCCAAGTATTCCCACGCTTAATAGAGAGACGTCATCACATACAAATGTTAGCAATGGTTGTGTTTTAATCAAACATTCTGTTTGCGTTTCTTGTGGTCAATTTGCAATCTACACATTCTTAATTATGTTCCCACGACCATCCACTCAAGAAAACAAATCAGCCCGTGACTGAATAGTTGATGATCCCTGTACTAGAGTATCTTCCTCAGGGTGTAAATTAAGGTTAACGTGGATGGGAATCTGATACTGTTCATTTTAGCGTCTCTGGTCACCTGCCTGTGATGACGTCCAATATGCTCTTTGAAATGGTCTCATGATAAAATGCGTGTAATTATTATATTAAATAAAAAATGTAGTCAAAATACAGACAAAACATCGATTTCTTGACAAATATATCAAACCCAAAGCTTTACAAATATGCTAAGGGATTGCAATATGCCTGTTAGGATTGCATCAGAGATCCACCATGCCAACCCTTAAAATACAAATATTTTGTCTGAGATACAACTCACCAATGTTTTATTAGAATAAATACAAATATACATATTATATACACATAGTCTACTATGTACATACAATTTCACGTGGGAAAATAAGAAATGAAACAGAGTGGATCAACGGCCATCATCTTTACACTGATAAGAATGATATCAAGCATTGTATGACAACCACTGAGGATGTACAACTGACGTTTGACGTTGGGTTGAACCCTGAAGGATTTAACGTCACTTGTTTTTTTTAATGTTTCAACAAATAAAACATGTATTCACAGTTAACATAAAATGAACATACAAATAGGCCTACATCATTTAACCAGGGGAAACCAAGGATATTTCCAGTACTTCTTCTCAGACTGAAAGTAGCATCTCATGGCCCGGAGGTCGTCTGGTGTTGCAGAATTCGTGATGCACCATGGTAGACTAAGTGCCAGTAGTGTAATGGAAGTCTGTGCAGTGACAGTCTGAGATGCCCTCAGACTGGGGAGATATGTTTCTCCCCTGACGCTGATGCAGGGGATAGAGATTCCTCGTCCTCAGACCTTGGGTAATCCATGTGACCGCTTGCGCACTTACAACCGTTGTGCGCGCTCCTCTGTGTGCCCTTTCCCTCCTTCTTGTGTTTCACCCTCCGGTTCTGGAACCAGATTTTCACCTGTTTCTCCGAGAGGTTCAGATAAGTTGCTATTTCAATTCTTCTGAGCCTGGAAAGATACATGTTGGAGGAGAACTCCCTCTCCAGTTCCAATAGTTGTGTGCTGGTGAAAGCCGTGCGCATTCTCTTGCCATTCTGGATGTGACTGCTCTCAGAGGCGCCTGATGGAGACAGGACAACAATTTAGCCAAACATTATAGTTCTATTCCAAATTTCTAACACTGCAGTACATGTTTTATGCAATACATTGCATTGGTTTTACTGTGCGTAATTGGATAGACTAACGAACTAACAAACATTATGTAGTGGTTCAATTAAAATGTGTCGCTCTAATTTCAAAGGTTGAATTGACAGGTTGTTATATTGCAGATACAGGTGGTCAGAGAGCACATAGTCTTCTTACCTATGGAGAGACAGTGGTAACTCATGGGGTCTGTGACGCTGTACATGGGCTTGTAGACAGGCGTGCAGACAGGTCGTGCAGACGGGTGCGCCAGTGGCGGAGACTGTTGGTGGTTTGATATCCTCTGACAATATTGGGGCTCCGCTCTCGGGAACTGACTCTTCAGCATCGAAATGCCGCTGCGGGGAGAGTGGAGGTGGGACGTGACGCAAAGCGGGCAGACGCAGAAAGTGCCGCTTTTCCTGGACGGACACACTGGCGCGGTGACCGTCATCATGGTGGGCGAGTGCATGCTGATGGGGAAGAGGAAGTCTTGTCGGGGATGCTCGTTAAGAGGTATGGGTCGCACCGTGTCCTTGATAATCAAAGAGTCGACATAAAATGACCTAGACATGGCTGCAGAACGATAGGCGGTCAGTATTGATCCTTGCACAAGAAGTTGGCCGTTTTGTCATCTGAAGCCCTCGGGATCTCGGAAGGTGCTTATGTTTGATAGTTAAACAAAAGGGACCCCGGAGAGGGCTGGCCCTAGCGTCACCCACGTGCGCACCCGGCTCAGTGTGCTCTTCTGCAAAACCACGTGATGCCTCAGAGAACTTCCAATCAAAATCTCCACATTCGCTAATTTTACCACAAATGAAAAGCCATGTTAATAACAAGTCACACAAAAACATAATGTGATTGTGTGAAAGTTAGTTAGCAAAGTAATATTTCTCTAGTATCATCCGCTGCCTTGGTGACGCATGGGTGACCCATTTCGTTACACTCCCAATAACATATGCTAACCATGTGTATGTGACCAATACAATAACATATGCTAACCACGTGTATGTGACCAATACAATTTGATTTGAATAGTGCGCACATCTGCAATGTTTCCCCAAAAATTGGCTGTAGGGCCTACACCTGTTCACGCTCGATTCAAAGGTGAACTTGACCGATAGGTTACATCTATTCATATAAGAGTAGGTCTATAGGTAAAACTTAATTACAAACATCTGAAATAGCCTATTGGAGTTGAAAAGCCCCAACCACCATATCAACCTCTATCATCATATCAATCGTCAGTCTCGAAATATAGCTCTCAGCAAACTGAGATACAAAAAAGCCGCATTATCTTCTAGAATGTGAGCAGTTGCCTTAGAGCTATGGGTGAAATTTCCAAACGAATTATAATTCTGGTACTGTATAACCACAGACTTGATCGTCCATAACACTGTAAACAAGGAGCTCTCTTTTAGCAGGGATCCAAACCATCTTAATGCCTCTGGTGTCGGTTATTCGTTTTGTTACAAAATTCCCATTATTGAGCAAATTATGATTAGATATTTACTGAATAATTAACATAATTGTATCGCCCAATCCTTGTATATGGTGACAATAAGCGTACGTCTACATTATATGTGAAAGTTTATTTGTGGAAATGCTATTTAAGCTTGTAAATCTCGTGACTACGCGGACTAATAATTGCAATATAATCATACACTGCATGCGTCCTTTCGGTAAAGATTTCGGGTCCAACGTTTAAGAATTATGAATGCCTATATGATAGTTATTAGGATTCAATTAGAAAGTGTTTGTTATGGTGGGTTTCTGCCGGGTAAACAGGCAGCTATTTCAGAAATATGTTAATCCCTTATCTTGTGACAATAATTATCGAGTTTGATCTCCAGGCGGGTGAGTCACCAGTGGGTTTAACTTCTACTTTCATCTGCGGACAAACGCCTCGAACCTCCAGACAGAGCGCAGGAAGGCGAGCCGCGCGCGCCCTTTGCGAGTTTTAATGGCGCAAACATTACGGGCGCAAACATCCATTAAGCCTTTTGATCAAACAAAGGATAAGTAGGCCTACAAGCTACAAGAGTTCAGTTTAAGGATTACAATATTGAGGTCAAACTGGACTGACTATAAACAGCACCACGTTGGCTGCACATTTTCCAATTGAACTATATCTCCAAGATCATACACTTATATTTTTGTGGGGTTTATAACTGTTTTGTTCTACGTGTAAATTAGCTATATAGGGGAAGGGAACATGGTCAATTCGTTGTCTGTGTTTTTCTGCTAATGTTTTTCTGCTAATTTGGGGGAGCAACCAGTGGGTGACCAGTGCTGATACGAATTGAATTGGCATCTTTAAACGAATTAGAATATGACTTTAAGATGGAATAAATGACAGAAAACAAACACGTCTGTCACGCAGACTGTAATTGCTATAATAAAGTGAACACAGCGTATGACACGAGAGGCGCTCTGGGTTGTTAAGGTACGGAGAACGGTTTCAAATGAGAGAGTGAGAGTGAAAGATATGTATATAGAGAGAAGAAAGAAAGAAAGATATACAGAAAGAGAAGGATAAGAAAGAAAGAAAGAGAGAGAGAGAACAAACCAGCCGGAATGATGTGTGGCGCGCGCCCTCATCACACCATCTTAGCTCCAATATTATTTTTCCAGAATTCTGCAAGATAAAATGTCATTGTCTATTAAGTAATCCCACAAATGAGATCCTTTATGAGTCTATAATGAGCTCTAATTGCCACGACTAGTCGAGCCACGTGGAAGGGTTTAGCAGGCATTAAGCCGTTAGGTACAGAGAACAGGCTGTTACCTTGCCATTACTTTCATAATTCAAGGAGAAAATTAGTCCATTTAAGGGAAAAATCCTTTGATTCTTTTTATTCTGCTCGGGGTGACAGGACTACCTACAGCTTTGTCCGCTTCAGTTAAAAAGCGGGTGCAACAAATGGGACCGTTACCAAATTGCCCGCTTAAAAACGTCAGAGTGAAAAGAATGTTAGAAATCCACAAAGCTCCAAGAGCCCCACTGCAATAAGTTCCCTCTCCCATGTTGTGAGGAAACTATATACATAAACCAGCAGCAGTTATTGCAGACAGCCCCATTCAAGTCATGTTGATGTGGCAATTAATCATGTACGTTTTCATTACAATGAAGATCAAATGAGTATTAATAAATCACACTTCAGGAATTAATATACACTGCTTAGTCCTACACAGAGTAGCTGTTGATATTTTCCTCTCAGTGGGAAGATAAACCACGTATTTGCTGGTGTGTGTGGAGTGGACACATCGCTTTGAGTTTCCCAGGAACAAAAACACACACATGTTAAAGTGCAGTGCTGAGGCAGTCCCTCTCATTCGCAGTCTTATACCGTGAAGAAGTCCATTAATGTTTTGTTGAACAAGCGTCATTTACTTGTATTAACGCCTTTTTACAAAAGTTGCATTGTTACACAGGGCCGGTTGCATTGTTACACAGGGCCGGTTTGCGGCCCATCTTGGCCAATACACTGGGTGATTTTCCCCTTTATTAGTAACCAGGCAACAGATCATGAATAGCAACACTCGGGTCCTCAATATAGTTTTCAATGGCGATGGGAAAATGAACAATGATCCTGCGGACAACATAATGGCGCGCAGTGACTTTTCATTAACAATTACCTCGTAAATGTGAATAGCAGCTGCAGTGGCTACGCTCGATCTCATGGGTTTCAGAGAAAAGAGAGAGTGAGCGAGAGAGCCAGTAGGAGGAAATTCAATAGGATTCTGCAGGAGTCCGGTCGCACTGAATGTGGAATCTAATTTATATCTCAATGAATAATTCGATTTCTATGCAAAAATGAGTTATACATAATTCCACAAATAGCGTGACAACCAAGATTAAATAAAAACTTTTCTTTGAGCGCATCAGACCATCCATCAGTTTATGCCATGAGAGAGAATTTGGGATATTTTTGTGCACAGAACATTGGATAAACGTTATTAGGCCTACATGTGGAGCAAAACCTGGGAGAACAACTGGCCCCTCGCATTGAATCCATGGAAGGTCAAGGCCGACCGCGGTACTGCAGGCAGGCAATGTTTTATTATTAAATCTATTTTTTTCGTGGGTAACTGAAGGCATTGTTAGCAGAAAAAGGGATCCCCCATTATAGTGAATGGAAAAAGTGTAATCTTCGTGGTCAATATTCATGTGAATGAACTGAACTAAATAGTGTGTGAAAATGACATACAGGTGTGTGAACAGGTGATCAGAATTCAGGTGATCGGGATCTGGAGAGTTAGCTGCGTTCAGGGGATCTACGTGTTTGAGAGTGAGTTGGAAGCAGACGTTACACAATACACCAGAGGGGTAGCCTACACTTTTTAAGTAGCTAGATGTACTGGGCAAAAACGGGTGGAATCAATGTTTTTTCCATGTCATTATATCAAACAAATTAAATGCGATGACGTTGAATCAACTTGGAAAACTGATTGGATTTTTAAAAGTCATGAAGGCAGAACGCATCTCCTTCTTGAGCGGTGTGACGGCTGCGTGGTCCCATGGTGTTTATACTTGCTTACTGTTGTTTGTACAGCTGAACGTGGTACCTTCAGGCATTTGGAAATTGCTCCCAAGGATGAACCAGACTTGTGGAGGTCTACAACTTTTTTTCTGGTTTTGGCTGATTTCTTTGGGTTTTCCCATGATGTCAAGCAAAGAGGCACTGAGTTTGAAGGTAGGCCTTGAAATACATCCACAGGTAGACCTCCAATTGACTGAAATTATGTCAATTAGCCTATCAGAAGCTTCTAAAGCCATGACATAATTTTCTGGAATTTTCCAAGCTGTTTAAAGGCACAGTCAACTTAGTGTATGTAAACTTCTGACCCACTGGAATTGTGAGAGTGAATCATAAGTGAAACAATCTGTCTGTTAACAATTGTTGGAAAATTACTTGTGTCATGCACAAAGTAGATATCCTAACCGACTTGCCAAAACTATAGTTTGTTATTAACAAGAAATTTGTGGAGTGGTTGAAAAATGAGTTATAACGACTCCAACCTCAGTGTATGTAAACTTCCGACTTCAACTTTGTCCTTGACCCTATTATTTGTTTTTAAATCGCACACAGAAGAAGTTATAAGGATCATTTAGCTGCTAATGGCTGTCAACTTGAGTTACTCAAGCACTAAGCTAGTCTACATCATCACTTCCTGAAGTAGCTCAAATTGTACATGTTATGTTATGTCTCTATGAGACAACATCTTAACCGACTTCATTTGGCTTCATTGTGATATTGAGTCTTCACCTAGGAATGAATGGTGTCACGTGATCAATGGCTTTGTCCACTTATATATACAGTCTTTAAGCAAAATCAAGAATTCAAAATAAGGGTTTCACTCCTCATTCGGAATTGTCAAACTTGGAACTTGATACTCTGGCAAACCATTTTTTATAAGCCCTATAAGGCTTTATTCAATATAATTGAGCATATTTTAATTTAACAGGGAAGCTATTTTGCCCTAAATTCAATAGAAAACACCATTCCAGACAATCCTCAGGACAGTGACACCCACAACACTGGGTGAGCCTGGTGAACAAAGCCACTTACAGGCCTCCATTGTTGGGCCGGAGAGATGCGCTCAGCTCCCACTAATTAGAGAGACGTTTCTGGACCTCAGCGAGCTGCTCAGCTGAGGTACTCGAGACTGAAGTGTGTCCGTCCAGCAAGAAGTGTCTGGACGGGCCCTGGTCTCCCCTTTCTGCCTCTTTTCTTCCTTCCAAAAGACTAAGCAAATAATCATTACTGAGCTAAAATGAGCTACAGAAAATAAAATAACCCTTATAGCAATCTCCTCTTGCTTGAGTTGCCAAAGAAAATATCCGTCCTCATTTTAATAATAAGATATTTCAGAAGTTGCCCTGTGACGCATCTCTGTTCTGTCCTCAGTGTATTAATGGTTATTGTTGTTAGGGACAATATTGGGGTCATGCACTCTCTTTCTAGTCACTCTGGACATCAATACCCTGTTTTTTAATGGGTGGTATTTTACCATAATAACTGCATTATTGTTCACCATACACCAAACATTTAATTTTAGATCCTGGTCTCCCCTCTCTACAGATGGCTATATCGGTCCACTAATACAGGACTAGTAAAGGCCCAGTGCACAATCTTTGTGAAGAATTGTTATTTCCCCTCCAAATGTTGTATTTTTTTATAACATTTTTTTAAAATTCATATTTGTGACTCGTTTCAGAAAACTAGGCATATGTCGTGCGTCACTACAGGAGCGCCATTTAAACTGATACTTTTTTTTCTATCGAAAAGCTAACGTTAGCTAGCTGGCTAGCTAGCTAACATTATGTGTATGATCTGTGTATTAATATTATTCGTATCTCAGATTCATTTGCATTGCTAGTTATAGCATAATGTTAGCTAGCTAACGTTGAACCTGTTTGATTAGCTACCTGCAGATTCCTGCAGTGTAGTAACGTTATGAGTTGGGATTATGGTTAATTGTTTAGCTAGATAAACAAAAGACTCAACTATGCAAGTAACTATTTTAATAGAATGTTTATGATGTCACTGTGACAACTGTACATAGACGTAGCTGGTAAATCCGCTCTGGCTATCTACTCCGATTTCAGAGCACTCTCGTCTGAGTGTTCCAGAGCGCAAAATAACTGACAAATTTACGAACACTCAACACTTGTTGAATTTGGCCGGTGTCAGTAACTGTTTGCAAAAACGAAAAATTAAATTGTTGCCAGCAGCACAGTTGCAGTCACCAACGCTCTGGATAACATAAAAACAGCCTAACCAGCTCTGCTAGGGCGAGTAAAATGATCAGAGTGAACTGTTCTCTCATTTGTGTCTTGAAGTGGCTAGCAAACTAGCCAACATTAGCCAGTTAGCTTGGGTTCTTGACTGATGTTTGTTCAGAAAGCTCTTATCAATCCTAATTTTCGGCAGATCATCCAGTGTGCGCTCTGAACGCTCAGAGAGCGAAACGCTCTGCATTTATGAACGGCCAATCTGACAACGCTCTGAGTTTACGAACGCCCAGTGCACACTCTGGCACTCCAGATTAAATTTTACAAACACACCCATAGTATAAACCAGCCTTTAGTCTTGAAGTCTTTGATTGTTCAGTACATAGCCTCACATGTGAATCCTTAAAGATATGGGTGGGGTTAAGCTTAAGAGGATGTGAACGATGCTGAATGTGTGGTAACAAAGAAGAGCTCTCCATTAGGTACCAAAACATTCAAGGGACATTTTCTCAACAGTGAGGTCACAAGTTGATCAACTTTCAAAGCAGAATTACTTTCCCATTGTTCCTCAACTGTAGTGTATGATATATCATTTTCTAGCTCTGAGTCTACTTTTATTCAATGTAAAAAACACAATTTCAAATTTTGCTACATAAGACCGAATCGAGGCGGTCGGTCACATTTTATGGGGGCTGCAGCACCCGTACTTCCATCAGCTATGCCTAGCGGGCTAGTATTATTGAGCCATCATAATATTCTACAGTGGGTCTGACAGAGTAGGCTGGTGGGAGGAGCTATAGGAGGACGGGCTCATTGTAATGGCTGGAATGGAATATATGGAACTGTGTCAAACCACGTTTGACACCGTTCTATGGTTTCCATTCCAGCCATTACAATGAGCCCATTCTCCTATAGCTCCTCCCACCAGCCTCCTCTGATGTATGAATTTCATCCTTAAAGTTTCTCATCCCGAAAGTTGAATTGTTTTGCATTTTAGCTAACCCTAATGCTAACCTTTTTCCTAACCTTAACCCAATTCTCTTAACCTGCTATGTTCATTTTTCTAACATTCCACGTAAGATGTCCTAACCTGCTATGAAAAGTAAATACTGGTAAAATCTGACATAAGCTGTATGCCATTTAGTCAAACCCCCACAACAAGAGGATGATACTGGTAGAAAAATGCAGGAAAACTAACATTTGCTTTTTGGTCTTAATTTAGGGTTAGGCATAAGGTTAGCATTGTGGTTAAGGTTAGGGTTATGTTTAAAATTACATTTTAAGAAGATCAATTGAAGAAATAGGTGGGGTTTAGACATAATTATGACTTTGTGGCTGTGGAAACTAGTGACGACCCGAGTGAGTGCTAGCTCTCCTATCCAGCTAGTTACCCCAGCCATCTCTCCCAGGACATAAAAGAGGTGATATTGTAACTGTTTTCTCCTTCTGAAAGAGGAAATCCCAGGATTGAGCATGTGTGCTGGAGCGGAAGCAGCCTGGAATGTGTGGCCAGGCCATGTCTTTTGTCACCAGACCTGAGGTGAATAATTTAGTCCGGTCATATACAAAAGGTTTCCTTGATCAGTCAGTTATTATTATTATTATTATAATGCTGGGGTATTTTACAAATAAAAGTACAAAATCATTGATGGGAATATCATATCTTCCATTTATGAAAGATTGTAGCTCATGCACTGCCACCTAAAAACAGATTTTCATCCCCTATAGTTTATCGTAGGGAATAAAACGCCCATTACTGGGATTTAGAGGATGTTTTCAAGGGCAGGGGAATGATCTGGTAAGTGAGGCTCTTGTGACATTTAGCAAATTGACACAACTGACTTTATTTGAGCATGTTTTATTTATAAATAAATAATTAAGCTTTATGATTTATTTCTCTCTCAATGCATCCTCAGACAAACTATTGATTGGATAACATGTCAGCCCCTCATCCAAAGAAGTGTTTGTCATTATGTTGATGTTCATCATTGCCAGTTAGTGTCCCCTACCATGTTCCTTAATCCCAGGCCTTCACACAGGCAGGCAACACTACTATATTTGTGGAAAGGAGAGGCCCTACATCCCTAGTCTCCTAATGACCCTTTACCCCTCTGGATGAGCAAAGTCACACATCTCTTAATTGAGACTATGTCTGCATTTTTACACCCATTATCCACTGTGTTCTTCTAATGCGACGCTAAGCAAGATGTGCTGAGGAGAACAGGGTTGTTTGAGAGGAGGAGGGGGGGTTAGCTGTCAAGATTCAGCCCCACACTGGGCCTTCGCCATACTGTGCTCATTTTGACAATGATGAGTGCATCAATTTGTTTTTTGTTTCCATCTTCCTTTAAGCTGTTGGCATTTCACTGCTTGTGTGTATTCATTTTTCAGAGCTGCTTGCGCAAGCAGGCATAATTGAAATCTTCTGTGTTTTATATAAAACGAAGCACAGTTCTTCTGTTACATCTAGAAAGGGTTTTTCTGCCAAGTAGAACTCAGAGAGAAATGATTCTCTCCCTGTCCGTAAGAGATGACTATCAGCCAAGCTCATCTCCAATGATTCATTTACATCCGTTGCCATATTTTAAAATCAAGTCATTTTATGGGCCAATTTGAGGTCTGAAAGTTCATTACAGTACTCTCTGCTTTTAAGTGAGATTTAACCGCTTATAGTTGCCAAAGAACACTCGATAGTACCATTCCTATATAATAATACTTTGCATATCAGAATAAATCAAGCAGTTATACGAATCAAACGGCCATGAGATTTTTGTTAGAGTGTTCTGTACAGTCTTTAAAATACAGGACATGTATTTTGTTTATCATCACTACCTGTGAATAATATAGTTTTGTTACAACTGCAAGACTATTTCATGAGCATTTATATTCTGTGAACTGAACCTGTTTTATATTGCATTTATACACATTGCTAATACATGGTGAATCTGTGTTCAAGGAAATAACTGTGTTTACTTAATTCTTTACATGGTAACTAATGATCAGATTTTTCTTTAATTGGCCAATGCTTAAATTGTGTTGAACAAGCTTTAGTGATACAGGAAGTGACAGAGAGTTCTAGAGTTGTGGCTGATGGTGATCAATGTTATTTCACCATTAAAGCTGCTAAATAGTTATCCGTCTCCATCTAGTCATTGTTGTTACAGAAAGTAATTCATCCGCCTCTAATCGAACCCTCAATTTACACAATTTACAGTAAAGTTAATTCCTGAGTTGGTGGGTTACAGTAGCTGAGGGTGTGTTCCCAGACCAAGAGGTACATAATCAGGTCTTATTGTTCCTCAAGTCAGAGGTTTTATATGTTTACATACATTTCAGCCATTGCATGCTCTTTGTGTGTTCCCATGCTCCCCTTTGAAAAATATCTTGAGTTTCGTTAAAGAGCAATTCCGCCACTTTTCAACCTCATATTCATTGTCTTCAGCACCATACCAGTGTCTACATATGTGAAAACAGCAAGTTTCTACATATGATCTGTGCTTACAAAGATAAGAAGAACGGTCCTAAAAAACACTTCTCTGTGACATCACAGGGTAGGATTAAAAGTAAGAAAAACAGTGATTTTCAAACCCTGCAAAAAGGTTCTAGCCGGAGGGAAGATATTTTCTTCCCTTTTTTGCTCACCGTGAATCTCATAGTGTTTGAAAATCTCCGTTTTTAAAATGTTTTAACTTTTGATGATGTCGTCGGGTAGAACTTAACTTTATATTTTTTTCTACAAAACTTAGAAATGCACCGTGCTGGAGATAATGTGCTGGAGATAATGTGCTGGAGATAATGAAAAAGAGGTTGAAAAGTGCTGGAATTGCCCTATAAGTAGTCTTTGAATGAACAGAGTGGTATAGATTAAAGTGTGATCTCAAGGAAAAGTTAGTGGATTAGAGTGTTTCAACAGGATATGCTTAATACATACAGTACATATTATGTACAATGGTAAGAGGCATAATGCCCCCCAGATGATATTGTAACCTCACAAATTTTAAGGTCCTGATGTTCCCCCCCCCACCCCTGCTCTCCATCAGTGAACCCACTGATTCAGACTGGACGGCCCAGGATCTGTAGTGACACCTCTAGCATTGAGATGCAATGCCTTAGACCGCTGCGCCACTCAGGCAGCTTCTAAAAAAACTGCTGTGGATTCAGTTTTATCACAAGCACATAGGCCTACAGTCGGGAAGGCCACAATTTTGGCAGCACACATGCCAAATATAAAACAGAAATTTGGAAGGGTTTTGGAACCAAATTGACTGTTAAACTCATGGGTACGAAGCAATGGCTGTCCGTCCTGACTTGAATGGGAACTGCTGTCTATGGATTATATTGTAGTGACCTTAACCCAACTACCTCATCAAGAGGTTCAGACCTCTTGGTGTAACGGTTAAGGTGTTGGCTTGACAGTCACTTGACCTGGGTTTGTTTCTCAACTGGCTACCCCCCGCCCCCCGAATTCACTACAATATTTCTATGGTTGGTTGCAGCTGTCAGTTTGCCTCGCTCTCAGGAGCACGGGCACATAAAGGAGAGCGCCCTGAACCAGTTTCAGCTGGACCTGGCCGGCCTAAGCTATAAGCCTACGTTTTATTGAGTTGCAATTGGCTGACACAGATAACAAGCTCTCGATAACAAGCTTGTGCAGTTCTCATCACCTCACACATTAAATTAACAGAGGACGGGGGTCCAAACTGGTCCAGTCGGTAAATCATTTTTAAGTGCACATACCCGAGACCAATGGCAAAACTTGGGTCCTGGGTCGGATCTCTGACGACCTCTAGCCTACACTCATCTGAGGGCAAGGACAGTTACTCTTCAGTGTTTCAATCCATCACCTGTCATATTAATAGGGGGAATCTGTACATGCGGGGCAGGCACTCTGAAATTACCTCACAAACCGATACACTTTTAGTAGCCTAATACAATAAATGCATGTTGAAATATTGTAGCATATGTTGACTGGATATAATTGCTTTTTAAATATTTGTATGATAAGGTTTTCTCCAGTTTACCAGTAACAATCCTCTCATATTATGGTCTTCACCACTAGCTGTATCCAGTTGGTGCCAGTAGTGCTCCTATTCTGGAGTGTCAGACAGAATCACCCAGCTAACAATTCTAAGGAGAGAGAATGTTTTTGGGATGTTACCCATAATGTTCACCTAATGTTTGAGTGTCCAGTTCTCCTTTAGTTAGGGAAACCTATGTTAGCAAAAACCTTCTGAGAACCTTTTTAGCCAGTTTTGGTGTTAAACATTCCCTTAATAATTAATTTCAAGCAGAACTTATCTAGAACGTGGTTACAACGTTCTCAGAATATACAAATATTAATGTTCTAGACACGTTTCATGAGAATGTTGCAAGAACATTCCTAGATCCAGTTTTCTGAGGGTTAGGGGAATATTCCATAAACGTCCCACCAAACATGCACAGAACATGATTGCCATGTTCTCACAATGTAATATATTAATGTTCTATACATGTTTCATGAGAACACAGCAAGAACATGCCTCCAAAAGGAAGGTGGATAATTTTAAGTATGCTATTGGACAATAAACAGTTTTAGCTAAATAATCTATATGATCCAAATAATGATGATCCACACTTTGAAATTATATATACAATAATCAATCAAACTCACAAGCAACAAAATACTCTTATTATGGTGGGAGATTAAAATACAGTTTTCAGTACCCCAATGGATGTTAAAGGAAATCACACTACAAATGATCACCCTCATGCACTTAGGGAAATTATGAATATCATGGACACTTTAGAACTAGTTGATATATGGACACTTAAACATCCAGACTTAGCGAGATATACATGGAGGAGGCTTAATCAAGCTAGTCGTCTTGATTAATTTCTTGTATCCTATGCCCTGCCACCGAAAGTAAAACATGTTTTAAATAGGGGCAGAATGCAATCGGACCATCAAATAATTGGCATCCACAATACTCTTACAGAATTTCCAGGTAGGCGAGGATATTGGAAATGTAATCAAAGCCTACTGGATGACAACCTGTTTTTAACCAAGACAAAGGACTTTAGAGCTGACCTTTTTCTGCATAACATACAGTACCAGTCAAAAGTTTGGACACACCTACTCATTCAAGGGTTTTTCTTAATTTTTTTACTATTTTCTTCATTGTAAAATAACAGTGAAGACATCTAAACTATGAAATAACACAAATGGAATCATTGCAGGTCAGACCCTACAATGACCCTCTTTAGTGTCTACACAGTGGTTGTGTGCTACTGTAAAGTGATGGCAATACTATGTAAATTACAAACAGCCTACTTTAACCCTTCCCTGATACTATCTTGCTATAGCGTATGTGCGTTGTGCTCGGAATGCGCATTTACTCTTATTCGCGGTAGATTCAGATTGGCTACTGCAATGTAGGAAATTTCACAGCTATAAAATGGAGAATCTGCACTTCATTTGATTTACTTTGCTTTTCACAAACTCCCACCAAAAATATTGTGCATCTGGAGAAGTGGCAGTTTGGCCTACGGTACGTTACTCATTGCATAGTGTGAGAGGTCCAAGTACTTGGAGGTTGCTCTTAAGCAGAAAGGCGGAATAAACAAGTCAGGATGAGGTTCTTAATTCAACAAAGTTCTCTATTAGGTAATTTTTCCTTCTCAAACACAATCAAGGATGATATCCCAAGGATAACACAAATCTTCACAAGAACAAGGAACACAAGGTGAGTATCTTTAAACTATAACATAAATCACAGGTGTGTCACCGCCTTCACGATCCTTCCATGGAGAGCTCCCTTCGGGTGGTCGTCCGGATCCGTGGTGACCATTCACAAAAGGTGGTGTGTCCCCTTCTTCTCCCTTCCGAAAGGTACGTCCTCTCCTCTGTAGAAGCAAACACTCTTTTCTTTCTTCCCTCTCTGCCGGTTCCCTCCTGTCTCTTGTAGGGGAAAGAGAATAGCTCATTAGTACCGTCAGCTGTGCTTATTGCCTCTGATCACCTTGACTCACATGCTGGGCTACTGTCCGTAGGAGCAGTAGCCCAGCCCGGACCCTCTGGTGGTCCTTCCACATACTTCCCCCCTCAAGACCGGATGGTCTTGGTCGCCTCGGGACAGCGCGTCCGCATTTCCGTTCCTCAAGCCAGCCCTTTGGATGACATGGAAAGAGAACGGTTGTAAAGCAAGAAACCATTTGGCTATTCTGTTGTTATTGTTTCTCTTACCGGCCATCCACATGAGGGGAGCATGGTCCGCAGGAAGGGCAAACCTACGCCCGAGTAGGTAGTACCGGAGATAATCGAGGGCCCACTTAATGGCTAGGGCCTCTTTCTCTACGGTAGCATATCTCTGTTCCCGATCACTGAGATTCCTACTTATAAAGAGAATAGGCCTCTCTGTTTTGCCTTCACCCTAAGCTAGGATGGCCCCGAGCCCCGTATCTGAGGCGTCTACCTGCACAATGAACTCTTGGGAGCAGTCAGGAGTCTGCAGGACGGGATCAGAGTACAGGCTCTCTTTTAGCAACTGGAAGGTGTCTTCCATCTCGTCCTTCCACGCTACACGGTTTGGCAGGTTTTTCTTGAGGTAATATCCCGTTATCCACAGAAGGCTTGGACGTCCCGCTTCTTCTGGGGCCGGGGCCAGTCCCGAATGGCCCTGGTCTTGCCTGTGGGCATATTTTTCCGTTCCCCGCGGTGTATCCCAGGTATTCCGCTTCGGACAGACCCAGGTAGCATTTTTGGGGATTTGCCGTCAGCTCTGTAGCCTCCAGGCTCACGAGCACCGACCGTAGTCGCAGGAGGTGGCAATCCCAGTCGTCGCAGTGGATGACCACATCGTGTATGTACGCCGCCGCTTATTCTTGATGGGGCCGTAGAATGGTGTCCATGAGGCGTTGGAAAGTTGCCACAGCCCCATGCAGTCTGAAGGGCATCCTCACATACTGAAAAAGACCCTCCTGTGTGGCGAAGGCAGTCTTTGGGCGGTCCTCCAGAGCCACCGGCACATGCAAATATCCCTTCGTCAAATCAAGGGTGGTGATGAACTTGGCCTTTCCTAAGCGCTCCAGGAGTTCATCCACGCGGGGCATGGGATACGCGTTGAACATAGAGATGGCGTTTACACCCCTAAAGTCGTTGCAGAGCCTCATACTACCATCAGGTTTGGGGACCAGGACTATGGGACTGGACCACTCTGTCATAGATGGCTCGATCACCCTCATCCTCAGCATCTCCCTTAACTTCTCTAGGATAGGGGTCAGCATTTTCACGTTTGGATGAAAAGCATACCCAAATTCAACTGCCAGCTACTCATCCCCAGAAGATAAGATATGCATATTGTTAGTAGATTTGGATAGAATACTCTGAAGTTTCTAAAACTGTTTGAATCATGTCTGTGAGTATAACAGAACTTATACTCCGCGAAACCCCGAGGACAAACCATTCAGATTTTTTTTTTTGAGGTCACTCTTTTCAATCGAATTTCATTGGGAATACAGATTTCTAATTGACCTTCTTGCAGTTCCTACCGCTTCCACTGGATGTCAACAGTCTTTAGAAATTGGTTGAGGTTTTGTCCTTTGTGTAATGAAGAAGTACGGCCATTTTGAATCAGGGTCACTTGAAGTGTCCTGTTAGATAGAGGCGTGTGACCAGTAAGCATGCTACAGATTGTTTTAATCCTGTATTTAACACAGATCATCCCGTCTTCAATTTTATTGATTATTTACGTTAAAGAATACCTAAAGTTGTATTACAAAAGTAGTTTGAAATGTTTTGGCAAAATTTACAGGTAACTTTTGAGATATTTTGTAGTCATGTTTCACGAGTTGGAACCAATGTTTTTCTGGATCAAACACGCCAAATAAATGGACATTTTGGATATATATCGACGGAATTAATCGAACAAAAGGACCATTTGTGATGTTTATGGGACATATTGGAGTGCCGACAACAGAAGCTCGTCAAAGGTAAGGCATGAATTATATTTTTATTTCTGCGTTTTGTGTCGCGCCTGCAGGGTTGAAATATGCTTATCTCTCTTTGTTTACAATGGTGCTAACTCAGATAATAGCATCGTTTGCTTTCGCCGAAAATACTATTTGAATTCTSACATGTTGGCTGGATTCACAACCAGTGTAGCTMRAATTTGGTATKTTTCATGTGTGATTTAATGAAAGTTTGATTTTTATAGTAWTWTATTTGWATTTGGCGCMCTGKATTMTCTCTGGCTTTTGGCCAAGTGAGACAGTAGRGTCCCGCCTWAACTCAGATTTTTGGATATAAATATGAACTTTACCGAACAAAACATACATGTATTGTGTAACATGAAGTCCTATGAGTGTCATCTGATGAAGATCATCAAATGTTAGTGATTAATTTTATCTCTATTTCTGCTTTTTGTTACTCCTCTCTTTGGCTGGAAAAATGGCTGTGTTTTTCTGTGGCTATGTACTGAGCTAACATAATCGCAAGGTGTGCTTTCGCTGTAAATCCTTTTTGAAATCAGACACTTTGGCTGGATTAACGAGAAGTTTCTTTAAAATGGTGTATAACACTTGTATGTTTGAGGAATTTTAATTATGAGATTTCTGTTGTATTGAATTTGGCGCCTTGCAATTTCACTGGCTGTTGGTTAGGTGGAACGCTACCGTCCCACATATCCCAGAGAAGTTAACTCATTCTTTGCGATGACTCGGCGGGCCTCAGGAATCCTGTAAGGCCGGATATGCTGGGTTCAGTGTGGATATGATGAAACAGGACATCCTTTTGTCCTGGGAAGGTTGAGAATACCCTGCCGAAGTGCATAATCAGCTTGTCCAGCTTTCTCGACTGCGCTGGCAGGAGAGTTCGGCCACGGCGCACCTGTAGCAGGGCCTCCTCTTTTTCCTTGTCCTCCACGGGCATCAAAGCCACACCCTCCTCTCTTCCATGGTACTTCTTCAGCAGGTTGATATGATAGAGTTGGACATTCTTCCTCCTATCCGGTTGCTTAATGAGGTAATTGACCAATGAGACCCTTTCCGTTACCTCGTAGGGCCCCCTCCACTGCGCCAGCAAACGGTGTTCAGCGATGGGCACGAGTACCATCACTTTCTCTCCCATGGTGAACTCCCTGGGAGTCCGTTGCGCCTTCTCCATTTGCTCCTTTACTATGGGCCAGACTGCCGACAGCCCTTAGCCTCTGGTGGCTCCTTCCTTCCTCCGTCGTGTATAACCCTTCGCAGGTGTATTCATCGGAGGATTCCTGGAATAGCTGTCAGAGGCGTTGGGTCTGTATTTCTTCCTCTGCTCCAGAAGACGAGGCCAAGGCTATGTTTCCTTGTAGGGCTACTACCTTGGGCTTGGTCTTTTTCTTCCTCTGCTCTCCTGCCCCCCCTACAGTTGCCCGGCTCTTGGCGTGTGATAGAGAGACCTGATCCTCTTTGTCCGCTGCGTAACGTCATCTGCCGAAGCTCCTTATATAGGGGACAGTCTCTCCCGATCAATAAAAACACTTTCAGCTGAGGTACTTTCCCCCCGCCCTGACTTTTCTGCGTGAGAATGGACAGACTCACGGTGGGGTGAGCCGTGTCTCCATGGACACGGCTACTTTGTCTGGTAGCAGTGTTGCTGTGGTCACCATCTGCTCCTCCACTAACGTAACCATACTTCCCGAGTCGAGAATGGCTACCACGTCTCGTCCTTCTATTTGAACTGGAATCTCTGGGGCTGGGGCTATTTCTGCTAACCAACAGAGCTGATCCTGCCCTCTCGGACCAGGATGCGTGGGGGGATGCGTGGGGACGGGCAGCGATGACTTGGTGGCCATGGACTCATCCTTTCTGGGACACTGTGGGGCGTAATGGTCCGGAGACTGGCATTTATAGCACTGACCCTGTTGTGTGGGTGATGACTTCTCCCACATCCGGAGCGGGTTCGGTCGTGGCAGACATGCGGGGTTAGTCGGGGAACGGGCTTGGCAGAGTCCTTCTGGTCCTCCTTTTAACAACTCCCATGTAAATCGGTACGTTTCCACAGCCTGGGCTATGTTGTCGGCTGACGACGGGCTTGCTTGCCCCACGACCCTTTTTAATAAAGGGTAATTCCCTCAATCTTGTCCACTACGAGCGTCTCTACGACATGTCCTACTCCCTTCCCGGGCTCCAGCCACTGTTTCTTTAGTCATAGGAGTGCAAAGATCTGGGCACGGACGGATTGGTTGGCCATATAGGTCCTTTGATGGAACTTTATGGTTCCATCTTTACGGCTCCTTTCGAACGTCATGATGAAAGCCTCATCCTCCTTTGAGAGGCGAGGTAAGATGGCGTGAGCAGCCGCTCTCGGCTTCACTCTCGGTTCTTCTCGTCGGCTCAGCTGTTGCATGAGTTCTATGGTTGTCTGCTGGGCCTTGATGAACTGTTGTAGTAGAGCGTTATCCATCCTTCTTGAATGGTTCCTCTGTGTCTACAGGTAGATTTTCATTTCATTTCCACCATCCCGCATTCTCCACCAATGTGAACAGTCCAAGTACTTGGAGGTTGCTCTAAAGTGGAAAGGTGAAAAAATTAGTCAGCTACAGGTTTTCTTAATTTAACAAAGTTCTCTATTAGGTCATTTTTCCTTCTCAAACACAATCAAGGATGATATCCCAAGGAAAACACAAATCTTCACAAGAACAAGGAACACAAGGTGAGTATCTTTAAACTATAACATAAATCACGGGTGTGTCACCGCCTTCACGATCCTTCCATGGAGAGCTCCCTTCGGGTGGTCCGCACCACCCTCTGCCAAATATTTTCAGCCTCCTGAGGGGGAAGAGGCACTGTTGTGCCCTCTTCACGACTATGCCTGTGTGTGTGGACCATGTTAAGTCCTTAGTGATTTCGACGGCAAGGAACTTGAAGCTCTAGACCCGCTCCGCTACAACTGTCGATGTGGATGGGGGCGTGCTCTCCCCTCTTTCTCCTGTAATCCACGATCAGCTCCATGGTCTTACTGATGTTGAGGGAGAGGCTGTTGTCCTAGCTCCACACTGCTAAGTCTCTAACCTCCTCCCTATAGGCTGTCTCATTGGCGTCAGTGATCAGGCCTACCACTGTCGTCAGCAAACTTGATGATGGTGCTGGAGTCATGCATGTCCAGGGAGTACAGGAGGAGACTAAGCACACACCCTTGATGGGCCCCGGTGTTGAGGGTCAGCGTGGCGGATATATACCATGTAGAACAAACATGTCTCTGATAAGGAATCACATCAGCTCTCGTCATTGCATTTCTATCTGTAACATTCCTAATTTGTTGCTGAAACATGGCCCAGGTGGTAGTGTTGCTTCTGATAGAAAAATACCCGGAACATGGTTGCCATATTCTCAGAATATCAGAAATGTGTATATTTACAGTAGCATGTCTGTACTTCATCACATTTACCATTTAGGCAATGATGATGCCAGTTATACTAAAACAATACACAACACAGAGTTCTGTCTCCAAGTTTTAATGTGGAAAAATAGACAAAATGCAACAGAATCACTTGGGACCAGTGTTGGGGATAATACATTACTAACAGTAAAATATTACTTTTAAGAGTAGCGGAGTAATATAACGAGTTACTGTCTTCAAATATTATAATATTATTAGTTACTTTTTCAAGTAACAGGTATATTACTTTCAGAAGCATATGTAAGTGTTAGATAAATTTTCTAAAGCTTTGTCTCCTGCTAGCTGTAAGCTAACTCGTTTCCAATAGGCTATTGTAAAGCTGATGGCAGCTGTGTTGTTACCCCGCTTAACCCTTTCCTTGTGTAAATGCTCCTATTACTTTGAGTCAATCGAAGAGAAAGATAAAAACATTTTAGTTAAATGCAAACGCTGCAAAGGCAGCATTGATCTCTTTGTCTAGAAACATATACATTTTGAAAAATCATCTGGAGGATGTGCACAAAGGCACAAAGCTGGTAGCCAAAGTTCCAAAAATGCATGAATGAGAAGAAATTTAAACGCATTATAATAAGCAAAGATGCATAAGTAATATTTCCAAGTGTTCTAATGAAATGTACACTACCTTTCAAAAGTTTGGGGTCACTTAGAAATGTCCTTGTTTTTGAAAAAATTCCAATTTCTGTCCATTAAAATAACATCAAATTGATCAGAAATACAGTGTATACATTGTTAATGTTGTAAATTACTATTGTAGCTGGAAACTGCTGATTGTTTCTGGAATATCTACGTAGGCGTACAGAGAACCATTATCAATCAGCAACCATCACTCCTGTGTTCCAATGGCACATTGTGTTAGCTAATCCAAGTTAATCATTTGAAAACCCTTTTTCAATTATGTTAGCACAGCTGAAAACTGTTGTTCTGATGAAAGAAGCAATAAAACTGGCCTTCTTTAGATATCTGGAGCATCAGCATTTGTGGGTTCGATTACAGCCTCAAAATGGGCGGAAACAAAGAACTTTCTTCTGAAACTAGTCAGTCTATTCTTATTCTGAGAAATGAAGGCTATTCCATGTGAGAAATTACCAAGAAACTGAAAATCTCGTACAACACTGTGTACTACTCCCTTCACAGAACAGCAAAAACTGGCTCTARGTCACGTTCTGACCTTAGTTCCTTTGTTATGTCTTTWTTTTWGTTTGGTCAGGGCGTGAGTTGGGGTGGGCATTCTATGTTGTTTTTTCTATGTTTTGTTCTATTGTCCTTTTCTATGTGTTTGGCCTAGTATGGTTCTCAATCAGAGGCAGGTGTCAGTCGTTGTCTCTGATTGGGAGCCATATTTAGGTAGCCTGTTTTTCATTGTGTTTTGTGGGTGATTATTTTCTGTGTAGTGGATGTCACCTTACAGAACTTTTGAGTTTCGTTCTCCTTTGTTATTTTGTTTAGTGTTCTATGTTTAATAAATATAATGATGAACACTTACCATGCTGCGCTTTGGTCCTCACCTCATTCCAACGACGAGCGTTACACTCTACCAGAATTTAAAGAGGAGTGGGAGGCCCCGGTGCATAACTGAGAAAGAGGACAAGTACATTGGAGTTTCTAGTTTCAGAAACAGACGCCTCACAAGTCCTCAACTGTTAGCTTCATTAAATAGTACCCGCAAAACACCAGTCTCAACGTCAACAGCAAAGAAGTGACTCCGGGATGCTGGCCTTCTAGGCAGAGTTCCTCTGTCCAGTGTCTGTGTTCTTTTGTCCATCTTAATCTTTCCTTTTTATTGGCCAGTCTGAGATATGGGTTTTTCTTTACAACTCTGCTTAGAAGGCCAGCATTCCGGAGTCACCTCTTCACGTTGACGTTGAGACTGGTGTTTTGCGGGTACTATTTAATGTATGATGCTACGAGCTTGGCACACCTGTATTTGGGGAGTTTCTCCCATTCTTTTCTGCAGATCCTCTCAAGCTCTGTCAATTGGGACGGAGAGTGTTGCTGCACAGCTATTTTCAGGTCTCTCCAGAGATGTTCGATCGGGTTCAAGTCCGGGCTTTGGCTGGGCCACTCAAGGACATTCAGTGACTTGTCCCGAAGCCACTCCTGCGTTGTCTTGGCTGTGCTTAGGGTTGTTGACCTGTTAGAAAGTGAACCTTGGTCCCAGTCTGAGGTACTGAGCGTTCTTCAACAGGCTTTCATCAAGGATCTCTCTGTACTTTGTTCCGTTCATCTTTGCCTCGATCTTGACTGGTCTCACAGTCCCTGCCACTGAAAAACATCCCCACAGCATGTTGCTGCCACCACCATGCTTCACCGTAGGGATGGTGACAGGTTCCCTCCAGACGTAGCGCTTGACATTCAGGCCAAAGAGTTCAATCTTGGTTTCATCAGACCAGAGAATCTTGTTTCTCATGGTCTGAGAGTCCTTTAGGTGCCTTTTGGCAAATTCCAAGCGGGTTGTCATGTGCCTTTCACTGAGGAGTGGCTTCTGTCTGGCCACTACCATAAAGGCCTGATTGGTGGAGTGCTGCAGAGATGGTTGTCCTTCTGGAAAGTTCTCCCATCTCCACAGAGGAATTCTATAGCTCTGTCAAAGTGACCATCGGGTTCTTGGTCACCCCCCTGACCAAGGACCTCTCCACCGATTTCTCAATTTGGCCGGGCGGCCAGCTCTAGGAAGAGTCTTGGTGTTTCCAGACTTCTTCCATTTAAGAATGATGGAGGCCACTGTGTTCTTGGGGACCTTCAATGCTGTAGAAATGTTTTGGTACCCTT
>NC_036853.1:22651149-22686412 GCF_002910315.2 Salvelinus sp. IW2-2015 | reverse complement strand
CCCAGTATCTGTGCCTCAACACAATCCTGTCGTCAGAACTCTACGGACAATTCCTTCGTGGTCTGACAGTCCTTCAGGTGCCTTTTGGCAAACTCCAAGTGGGCTGTCATGTGCCTTTTACTGAGGAGTGGCTTCTTGTCTGGGCCACTCTATTATAGGCCTGATTGGTGGAGTGCTGCAGAGATAATTGTCATACTGGTACCCTTCCCCAGATCTGTGCCTCGACACAACCTGTCTCGGAGCTCTACGGACAATTCCTTCAACCTCATGGCTTGGTTTTTGCTCTGAATATGCACTTTCAACGTAGGACCTATATAGACAGGTGTGTGCCTTTCCAAAATCGTCCAATCATTGATTTACACAGGTGGACTCCAATCAAGTTGTAGAACATCTCAAGGATGATCAATGGAAAACAGGTGTGCTCTGATATGCACTTTCAACTGTAGGACCTTATATAGACAGGTGTGTGCCTTTCCAAATCATGTCCAATCAATTGAATTTACCACAGGTGGACTCCAATCAAGTTGTAGAAACATCTCAAGGATGATCAATGGAAACAGGATGCACCTGAGCTCAATTTCGAGTCGCAAAGCAAAATGTCTGCATACTTATTTAAAGTTATTTTAGATTTGAATGTTTTTTTTAGCAATAATTTTGAAGAACCTGTTTTCTCTTTGTCATTATAGGGTATTGTAAGTAGATTGCTGAGGAAATGTTTTATTTAATCCAATTTAGAATAAGGCTGTAATGTACAGTTGAAGTCAAAAGTCTACGTACACTTAGGTTGGAATCATTAAAACTTGTTTTTCAACCACTGCACAAATTTCTTGTTAACAAACTATAGTTTTGGCAAGTCGGTTAGGACATCTACTTTGTGCATGACACAAGTAATTTTTCCAACAATTGTTTACAGACAGATTATTTCACTTATAATTCACTGTATCACTATTCCAGTGGGTCAGAGGTTTACATACACTAAGTTGACTGTGCCTTTAAACAGATTGGAAAATTCCAGAAAATTATGTCATGGGTTTAGAAGCTTCTGAAAGCCTAACAGACATCTTTTGAGTCAATTGGCGGTGTACCTGTGGATGTTTTTTGAGGCTTACCTTCAAACTCAGTGCCTCTTTGATTACTCCATGATGTCAAGCAAAGAAACCAGCCAAGACCTCAGAAAAAAATTGTAGACCTCCACAAGTCTGGTTCATCCTTGGGAGCAATTTCCAAATGCCTGAAGGTACCACGTTCATCTGTACAAACAATAGTATGCAAGTATAAACACCATGGGACCACGCAGCCATCATGCGGCTCAGGAAGGAGACGCGTTCTGTCTCCTAGAGATGAACGTACTTTGGTGCAAAAGTGCAAATCAATCCCAGAACAACAGCAAATGACCTTGTGAAGATGCTGGAGGAAACAGGTACAAAAAGTATCTATATCCACAGTAAAACGAGTCCTATATCGACATAACCTGAAAGGCCGCTCAGCAAGGAAGAAACCACTGCTCCAAAACCCCCATAAAAAGCCAGATTACGATTTGTAACTGCACATGGGGACAAAGAACATACTTTTTGGAGAAATGTCCTCTGGTCTGATGAAACAAAAATAGAACTGTTTGGCCATAATGACCATCGTTATGTTTGGAGGAAAAAGGGGGATGCTTGCAAGCCGAAGAACACTATCCCAACCAGGAAGCACGGGGGTGGCAGCATCATGTTGTGGGGGTGCTTTGCTGCAGGAGGGGCTGGTGCCCTTCACAAAATAGATGGCATCATGAGGAAAGGAAAATTATGTGGATATTTTGAAGCAACATCTCAAGACATCAGTCAGGAAGTTAAAGCTTTGTCACAAATGGGTCTTCCAAATGGACAATGACCCCAAACATACTTCCAAAGTTGTGGCAAAATGGCTTAAGGACAACAAAGTCAAGGTATTGGAGTGGCCTTCACAAAGCCCTGACCTCAATCCTATAGAAAATTTGTTGGCAGAACTGAAAAAGTGTGTGCGAGCAAGGAGGCCCACAAACCTGACTCAGTTACACCAGCTCTGTCAGGAGGAATGGGCCAAAATGTACACAACTTATTGTGGGAAGCTTGTGGAAGGCTACCCGAAATGTTTGACCCACGTTAAACAATGTAAAGTTAATGCTACCAAATACTAATTGAGTGTATGTAAACTTCTGACCCACTTGGAATGTAATGAAAGAAATAAAAGCTGAAATAAATTATTCTCAAATTTTATTCTGACATTTCACATTCTTCAAATAAAGTGGTGATCCTAACTGACCTAAGACAGGGAATTTTTACTACGATTAAATGTCAGGAATTGTGAAAAACTGAGTTTAAATGTATTTGGCTAAGGTTTTATGTAAACTTCCAACTTCAACTGTAACAAAATTTGGAAAACGTCAAGGGGTCTGAATACTTTCCGAAGGAACTGTATGTTAAAAGCACTGTGTGTGTGAGTATCCCTAACCTTGCCAGTAGATAAGAATTATGAATGGATCAGTGTTTCACCAATCATGGCCTTGATTGGCTCGACAACAGTAACAAGATGTCATGTATAATGTTAAAAAAAAATTGTCTACACATAATTACATGTTCTTGCAACGCTCCCATGAAACGTGTCTAGAACATTAATATCTTATGTTCTGAGAACAAGGCAACCATGTTCTGTGTATGTTGGTGGGACGTTGATGGAACATTCTCCTGAACCACAGAAAACTGGACACATGAATGTTCCCTGCAATTTTCCCATGAAACGCATCTTGAACATGAATATGTTTATTCTGAGAACATGGTCACCACGTTCTGGATATGTTCTATTTGACATTAAGGGAATGGTCTCTTGGAAACATTCCTTGCACAAAACAGGAACATTCCTATGAACACGCTAATTAATTACTTAATGAGACTCTTAAGGGAACGTTTTCTAAAGTTGTGGGAATGTTTGTTGTTAGCTGGGCACAGAGCTGAGTTCAGGGACAGGAGCTCATGCCTGCATCATCTTCCTAGTCTATTCCAGTCTGATAAATGGAGAGGGTTTTTAAGCCATCTGAGCTTTGTGCACAGAGTGTCACAACTCCAAGTGTTTGTGTCCATGTAGGGGGTTTGGGGGGGATGACATTTGTATGCAGACTGCAGTGCCTACTCTCCCCACGCCCTCTACACCCGCTCTATGTCCTCTCACCTTCCTGTTACTGTGAATCATAGAGCTATCAAGTGAACCGTGTTAATGTGTCTGCACGTGCAAGGGCTTTTCTGCACCTGTCAGTGTGTGTGTATGTGTGTGAGAGACAAAGAGGAGTGTGCCTGTGTTTTGTAGAGCTTTGTGTGTGTGTGTGTGTGCGTGTGTGTGTGTGTGGCTGGGTGTGGGGGTAGGTGTGTGTGTGTGTGTGTGTGTGTGTGTGTGTGTGTGTGTGTGGCTAGGTGTGGGGGTAGGTGTGCTTGTGTGAGTGAGGGGATTCATGCGAGTGTGTGAGAGAGATTGAGGCAGTAAGTTTGAGTAGGATGGAGATACAGTATGTTAGATGTGTATGTTTCCGGTAGACCTGTATATTAATATGCAGTGCCTTCAGAAAGTATTCATACCCCTTGACTTATTACACATTTTGTTGTTTTACAGCCTGAATAAATAAATAAAATACCACATAATGACAAAGTGAAAACATGTTTTTAGAAATTTTTGCAAATGTATTGAAAATGAAAATATCTAATTTACATAAGTATTCACACCCCTGAGTCAATACTTTGAAGAAGCACCTTTGGCAGTAATTACAGATGTGAGTGCTTCTGGGTAAGTCTCTAAGAGCTTTGCACACCTGGATTGTACAATATTTACACATTATTCTTTAAAAAAATCTTCAACTGCTGTCAAGTTGGTTGTTGATCATTGCTAGATAGACATTTTCAAGTCTTCCCATATATTTTAAAGTCGATTTAAGTCAAAACTGGAACTAGGCCACTCAGTAACATTAAATGTCGCCTTGGTAAGCAATTCCAGTGTATATTTGGCCTTGTGTTTTAGGTTATTGTCCTCCTGAAAGGTGAATTAATCTCCTCGTGTCTGTGGGAAAGCAGACTGAATCAGGTTATCATTTAGGATTTTGCCTGTGCTTAACTCTATTCCATTTGATTTTTTATGACAAATATACCCATAACATGATGCAGCCAACACCATGCTTGAAAATATTTTTTACTTTAGTGCCTTATTGCAAACAGGATGCATGTTTTGGAATATTTTTATTTTGTATAGGCTTCCTTTTTTCACCCAGTCATTTAGGTTAGTATTGTTGACAATGTTCCCTGAAATTATTTTGGGCACTGTGCAAATTTCAGGTCTGCTGAGCGCAAGCGTGAACGTTGTGAAATTTCTGTTCAACTTCCAGCCTGCGTTTACTGTGACAGTGGTCAAGTAGGGTACTGTGGCTATTTAATCATAATGTAGACCTACCAGAGTAGCCTACCATCAAAAACAATGGAGAAACTGCATTCATAACATTTTAAAATGGAAATAGCTGTTCTATCATTCAGCTTACAGTAGCAGCCAATGTGTTGTGTTAATTCCATGAGACTTTGGAAAAAAACATGCAGAGCTTGACATTAACCTGTTTATCCACTTGTCCTTCAGACAAAGAGGTGACTGAAAATGTTCAAATCAAATGTTGTGTACCATATTATTCCTGAGTGGCGCAGCGGTCTAAGGCACTGCATCTCAGTGCCAGAGGCATCCCTACAGACCCTGGTTTGATTCCAAGCTGTATCATAACCAGCCATGATTGGGAGTCCCATAGGGCGGTGCACAATTGGCCCAGCGTCTTCTGGGTTAGGGTTGGCCGGAGTAGGCCATCACTGTAAATAAGAATTTGTTCCTAACTGACTTGCCTAGTTAAATAAAGGTAAAAATACAGAAAATCAGACATATTATGCTACTTAGCTTAATCAAGCCTGTCTCAAAATACAACACTGCCCCTTTAAGACAAAAAAAGCTCTTTACCCGACTTGCCTTTCAAAGATGTCTAGAAATGTACATGTTTGGACTCTTGTAGGAAGAAATCACTCCCCCATTGCTGACTACAAATGATCTATAGCTGGGCTAATAACTCCCATACTAGCAAAGGATATGAACAAATGTGCACACGTGCCTATATGCAGATCTGGCTTCAATCTCAAAACAAAACATCTACTCATGACCACTCATGCTGTGAACACAGTCCAGTTCAAAGAGAATGTCACAGATTCAGATATGGCAATGGTCTATTTGCATATAGGCCTACTGCAGCTCTGATTGGTTATGCCGCACTGGTCTGTGTAGGGTAAGGTCTGAGTCGTGCACGTCAATACAATAGAGCCCCGCAGTGGACATGTTATAATACCCATAAAACCTAGCAGTCAAACAGGAAATGGTTCCAATTGTTTTTCCACCATAGGAGAATTTAGGAACTCTTAAAATAAGGGCTGTGTTTTGTGTAGGCTTAACCTGGCGTGATGTTTTGATAACTGTGTAAATCTCTCTCAGACAAGGTGAATTCTATCAGTATATTTGGCTCTATTTACTCTCAGAATCGAAAATTAGCATCAAAGTAGACATCGTGCAAGACTACAAATCCCTGCATGCTCCTGCACGTCATCTTTAGCTGACACCTTTGCTAACAGATATTGTGTAAATGTACAATTTTCCCTCGACAATTCACAGAATTCAATTTAAGGAAAGTTAGCCTGAGATTCTTACCTTTGCCTTGATTCGGCAGTCTCAATCAGATCATCATGGCATTTGTAGTTCTGTATAATAGTCACATTAGCAGCTAATTAGCATTTAATTTTGGGGTGGGGTAAATACAGGCAAATATATTTTTAAAAGTCCCCTTGTCCGAGAGAGATTTGCATGGTTATCAAAACATCACGCCAGGGAAAGCCTACACAAACAGCCCTTATTTTAGGTGTTTCTAAAATCCCCTATGGGAAAAATGAATGGTGGAAAAACAATTGGAACCATTTCCCTGTTTGACATCTAGATTTTATGGGTATTATAACTCATACAATGGGACTCTATAGAATCTTACTCCAATGCCTACAACAAAATAGTTTGTTTCGCATAGTTAGTTTTGCATACTAAGTCTAGCATAGCCAGTTTAGTTTCGGTATGTTGCATTGAAAGTGGCTAATATTGCATTGATTCGATCACAATTCCCACAGTAAAGGGAAACGTTGATAGTGTTAACTAAGGGGGAAAACTCAAGAAAGTTGATTGAAGTTCCATCCCATGCTTCTCTGCATGGGCGCACGCTCGCAGCTTAGCAGGAACATTGTTTGTGGAGTAACTACAATGTTGTTGATCCATCCTCAGTTTTCTTCTATCACAGCCATTCACCTCAAGGTGGAATGCCTGAGTGGTTTCCTTCCTCTCCGGCAACTGAGTTAAAATCAAATCAAATGTTATTGGTCACATACACATATTCAACAGATGTTATTGCAGGTGTAGTGAAATACTTATGTTCCTAGCTCCAACAGTGCAGTACTATCTAACAATTCACAACAATACACACAAAGAAAAAATAATGTAATTAAGAAATATATAAATATTATACTTTTTTTTCAGTGTCTCAGTCCCAGCTTTGATTCATCTGTACTGACCACGCCTTATGGATGATAGCGGAGTGAACAGGCCGTGGCTCGGGTGGTTGATGTCCTTGATGATCTTTTCGGCCTTCCTGTGACATCGGGTTCTGTAGGTGTCCTGGAGGACAGGTAGTTTGCCCCCGGGGATGCGTTGGGCAGAACGCACCACCCTCTGGAGAGCCCTGTGGTTGTGGGTGGTGCAGTTTCCATACCAGGTGGTGATACAGCTGGACAGGATGCTCTCAATTGTGCATCTGTAAAAGTTTAAGGGTTTATGAGGGCAATGTTTTTTAAACGAATGCATCTTTGTAGTGACTGGGTGTATTGATGCACCATCCAAAGTGTAATTAGAACTTTACCATGCTCAATGGGATATATTCAATGTCTGCTTTTTTTATTTTCACCCATCTACCAATAGGTGCCCTTCTTTGCGATGCATTGGAAAACCTTCCTGGTCTTTGTGGTTGGATCTGTGCTTGAAATGTACTGCTAGACTGAGGGACCTTACAGATAATTGTACGTGTGGGGTACAGAGATGAGGTAGTCATTAAACAATCATGTTAAACACCATTATTATCCATGTAACTGATTATGTGAGTTGTTAAGCACATTTTTACCCCTGAAAATATTTAGGCTTGCCATAATGAAGGGGTTGAATACTTATTCATTTGTAATGTGGAAAAAGTTAAGGGGTGTGAATACTTTCTGAAGGCACTGCACATATAGACTTGTGTGTATTTGTGTGGTATACAGAGTAAGACCTATGTGTGAGGCAGCTGGGTGTCAGACAGGCGGTCTGTAGATACTGTCCGGTCGGTCCGGCTGGGCACTGCAAGGTCCCTCCCTTTGACAGAGTATCTATTCACAGTCAATGAGCTGATTCAATTCTGCACATCAGGCTGCAGCTCAGCCTAGCGCTTGGGGCAGTCAGAGAGGTCAGGCTCATTCAGACATCGATGTCATGCAAATGAACCCACCCACGCTTAAACCGTTCTTGGAATTTTTATGTCTGCTCCCTGTCCCATTTTCCAAAATGTTCGCCCCTTTTTTCTCCTCCCTCCGTTGTTGTTTCTCTCTCTCAGACATCTCCAAATCTCTCTACCCTGTATTCACAAAGTCATTGATGAGACATTCAAAGCTTTTTAAATTGGTCAGCTTCATTGCGTTTGAAATAAGACCGGGAGAGAGAGGGAGATGGAGAGAAAAGAGGAGTGGGCCTGAATTTACTCCGGCCTGAAAGCAGTTAGATCATGTTCTTTTCATGGTCCGATTAGAATCAAATCGATCCCCACCGCCCCTCCTGACACTCCAGGGCTTTTAGAGGAGCGGGCCAAACAAAGATTTTGGGGGCAAGACGAGGGAATGAGGGACTGAACATGAATGTTAAACAGGACTCTTAAGTCTTCTCTCTTAAAGTGGTACTGACAGCATTTGAACTACTATGCAGATATCAAAAATATCAAATTCCCAGTTCATGCTACAAAACCAACTTTATAAGAGGTTTTAAAAATAGGTTATATTTGCCTGGTTGCATGATTAATATACAATGAACAAAAATATAAACGCAACATGTAAAGTGTCCCATGTTTTCATAAGCTGAAATAAAAGATTGCAGACATTTTTCATGCACGCAAAAAGCAGCATGATCATTACACAAGTGCACCTTATGCTAGAAAAACGAATTCTGATTGGCTGGGCCTGGCTCCCAAGTGGGTGGGCCTATGCCCTCCTATGCCCACCCATATCTGCGCTCCTGCCCAGTCATGTAAAATCAATAAATTAGTGCCTAATTAATTAATTTCAATTTACTGATTTCCTTATATAAACTGTAACTCAGTAAAATTGTTGAAATTGTTGCATGCTGCGTTGATATTTTTGTTCTGTATAATTCACCAATACATTTCTTGGTAGTTCAGAAAATATTGCTATCAGGTTGTAAATCACCTCTGGACTGGTACATTGTTTGCTGCCTCCATTCGGGATGCACCGTTTCAGTTTCAATGGCTCAATATTCTGGGAAAAAAACGGACGAATGTAACAATGGCTGGGAATGTCAATAACAATCAAAAATCAAGGGCAATGATCACAAGTCAGTCATAACTTGGCTAATAGGCTAGCGCATCTATTCATATAGCAAGTTAAAAAACAGATCCTAATGTTAGCTAGATCGTTAGCTAGCTAGCTGCTAGGAGGATGTCATGTCATTGGAGGAGTGGGTGAGTGACTGACTTTTTCCCCTTATATTATTTTTCGGTGCCTATACTGTACACAGCTAGAGATGCAGGTGTCATTTGGTTAGCTAGTAAGAACATAAACAACTGTTATCCAGTTAGCATATCTATTGTGGTTATTCTGGCTATCTACTCCGATTTTAGAGCCCTCTCTTCTGAGTGTGCCAGATGCGCAGTACAACTGATGAATTTACAAACGCGCAACACCCGCTGAATATGACCGGTGTCAGGAAAGGTAGGCAAAGAAAGTAATAGTTAGTCACAAACGCTCTAGATAACATGTAAACAGCCAACCCAGCTCTGCTAGGGTGCGTAAAATGGTCAGAGTAAGGTTTTCTCTCATTTTGCATCTGGAAGTAGCTGGCAAGCTAGACAAATTTAGCCAGTTAGCTTTGGGTGCTTGGTTGGGACAAGCATGCATTGTTGGTAGGCAAGCTGCAGAAGGACGAGTAGGCTAAAATTCCCGATTTGTTTATCAGTGCAATTTTGATGGCCAACTAGCTGAAAAAGTTTCAGAGGGTTTATCTAATATTCCTTCGTTAGATTTAAACTCATCTTTCTCTGGCTAGCAATAGTTTAACTTTTACAAATGCGTTAGAATTTTTACATATGCCTTAGTATACATCCTTTCCACATTTTATTACGTTACAGCCTTATTCTAAAATTTATGAAATAGTTTTTTTCCACATCAATCTACACACAATACCCCGTAATGACAAAGAAAAACTGTTTTTTAGACATTTTTGCAAATGTATTAAAAATAAAAAACTTAAATATTACATTTATTCAGACCCTTTACTCAGTACTTTGATGAATCACCTTTGTCAGTGATTACAGCCTCGCATCATCTTGGTTATGACGCTACAAGGTTGGCACACCTGTATTTAAAGAGCTCTGCTCTGGAGCAGGTTTTCATCAAGGATTACCCACAAACAGGACCAAGCCTGGCCTGTTGAGGAGTGACGGACTCCATCCTAGCTGGAGGAGTGCTCTCATCTTATCTACCAACATAGACAGGGCTCTAACTCCCCTAGCTCCACAATGAGATAGGGTGCAAGCCAGACAGCAGGCTGTTAGCCAGCCTGCCAGCTTAGTGGAGTCTGCCACTAGCACAGTCAGTGTAGTCAGCTCAGCTATCCCCATTGAGACCGTGTCTGTGCCTCGATCTAGGTTGGGCAAAACTAAACATGGCGGTGTTCGCCTTAGCAATCTCACTGGAATAAAGACCTCCTCCATTCCTGTCATTTTTGAAAGAGATTGTGATCTCATATCTCAAAATAGGGCTACTTAATGTTAGATCTCTCACTTCCAAGGCAGTTATAGTCAATGAACTAATCACTGATCATAATCTTGATGTGATTGGCCTGACTGAAACATGGCTTAAGCCTGATGAATTTACTGTGTTAAATGAGGCCTCACCTCCTGGTTGCACTAGTGACCAAATCCCCCGCGCATCATGCAAAGGCGGAGGTGTTGCTAACATTTACGATAGCAAATTTCAATTTACAGAATTACGTTTTCGTCTTTTGAGCTTCTGGTCATGAACTCTATGCAGCCTACTCATTTACTTTTTATAGCTACTGTTTACAGGCCTCCTGGGCCATATACAGTGTTCCTCACTGAGTTCTCTGAATTCCTATCTCCCTTGTAGTCATGGCAGATAACATTTTTGGTGACTTAAGTATTCACATGGAAAAGTCCACAGACCAACTCCAAAAGGCTTTCAGGGCCATCATCGACAGTGGGTTTTGTCGAACATGTCTCCGGACCTACTCACTGCCACAGTCATACTCTGGACCTAGTTTTGTCCCGTGGAATAAATGTTGTGGATCTTAATGTTTTTCCTCATATTCCTGGACTATCGGACCACCATTTTATTACGTTTGTAATCGCAACAAATAATCTGCTCAGACCCCAACCAAGGATCATCAAAAGCCATGCTATAAATTCCCGGACAACCCAAAGATTCCTAGATGCCCTTCCAGAATCGAATCTCCCATTCCTCTCGGGAAAAAAATAAAATGCTATTGCACAACAACTCACTGCCTTCCTGAAGATAAACAATGTATACTAAATGCTTCAGTCTGGTTTTAAACCCCATCATAGCACTGAGACTGCACTTGTGAAGGTGGTAAATTACCTTTTAATGGCGTCAGACCGAGGCTCTGCATCTGTCCTTGTGCTCCTAGACCTTAGTGCTGCTTTTGATACCATCGATCACCACATTCTTTTGGAGAGATTGGAAACCCAAATTGGTCTATTCGGACAAGTTCTGGCCTGGTTTAGATCTAATCTGTCGGGAAAGATATCAGTTTGTCTCTCCAGTATTTATGATGTGTCGGGGGGTTAGAGTCAGTCTGTTATATCTGTGGTGTCCTGTGTGAATTTAAGTATGCTCTCTCTAATTCTCTCTCTCTCTTTTTCTCTCTTTCTTTCTTTCTTTCTCTCTCTCTGAGGACCTGAGCCCTAGGACCATGCCTCAGGACTACCTGGTCTGATGACTCCTTGCTGTCCCCAGTCCACCTCGTCGTGCTGCTGCTCCAGTTTCAACTATTCTACCTGCGGCTATGGAACCCTGACCTGTTCACTGGACGTGCTACCTTGTCCCAGACCTGCTGTTTTCAACTCTCTAGAGACAGCAAGAGCGGTAGAGATACTCTGAGTGATTGGCTATGAAAAGCCAACTGACATTTACTCCTGAGGTGCTGACCTGTTGCACACTCTACAACCACTGTGATTATTATTATTTGACCCTGCTGGTCATCGATGAACATTTGAAAATCTTGGCCATGTTCTGTTATATTCTCCACCTGGTACAGCCATAAGAGAACTGGCCACCCCTCATAGCCTGGTTCCTCTCTAGGTGTCTTCCTAGGTTCCGGCCTTTCTAGGGAGTTTTTCCTAGCCACCGTGCTTCTACACCTGCATTGCTTGCTGTTTGGGGTTTTAGGCTAGGTTTCTGTTTAGCACTTTGTGACATCAGCTGATGTAGACAGGGCTTTATCGCAGCCGGCCGCGACCGGGAGGTCCGTGGGGCGACGCACAATTGGCCTAGCGTCGTCCGGGTTAGGGAGGGTTTAGCCGGTAGGGATATCCTTGTCTCATCTCGCTCCAGCGACCCCTGTGGTGGGCCGGGCGCAGTGCGCGCTAACCAAGGGGGCCAGGTGCACGGTGTTTCCTCCGACACATTGGTGCGGCTGGCTTCTGGGTTGGAGGCGCGCTGTGTTAAGAAGCAGTTAAGAAGCTTTGGTTGGGTTGTGCTTTGGAGGACGCATGGCTTTCGACCTTCGTCTCTCCCGAGCCCGTACGGGAGTTGTAGCGATGAGACAAGATAGTAATTACTAGCGATTGGATACCACGAAAATTGGGGAGAAAAGGGGGGAAAATTTAAAAAAGAAAAAAGCGAGAAAATAAAAGAAAAAAAAAGAAAAAAAGAAGGGCTTTATAAATAAATGTGATTGATTTATCTCTCTGTACTTTGCTCCGTTCATCTTTCCCTCGATCCTGACTAGTCTCTCAGTCCCTGCCACTGAAAAACATCCCCACAGCATGATGCTGCCACCACCATGCTTCACCGTAGGGATGGTGCCAGGTTTCCTCCAGACGTGATGCTTGGCATTCAGGCCAAAGAGTTCAACCTTGGTTTCATCAGACCAGAGAATCTTGTTTCTCATGGTCTGAGAGTCCTTTAGGTGCCTTTTGGCAAACTCCAAGCAGGCTGTCATGTGCCTTTTACTGAGGAGTGGCTTCTGTCTGGCCACTCTAACATAAAGGCCTGATTGGTGGAGTGCTGCAGAGATGGTTGTCCTTCTGGAAAGTTCTCCCATCTCCACAGAGGAACTCTATAGCTCTATCAAAGTGACCATCGGGTTCTTGGTCACCTCCCTGACCAAGGACCTCTCCACCGATTTCTCAATTTGGCCGGGCGGCCAGCTCTAGGAAGTCTTGGTGTTTCCAGACTTCTTCCATTTAAGAATGATGGAGGCCACTGTGTTCTTGGGGACCTTCAATGCTGTAGAAATGTTTTGGTACCCTTCCCCATATCTGTGCCTCAACACAATCCTGTCTCAGAACTCTACGGACAATTCCTTCGTGGTCTGACAGTCCTTCAGGTGCCTTTTGGCAAACTCCAAGTGGGCTGTCATGTGCCTTTTACTGAGGAGTGGCTTCTGTCTGGCCACTCTATTATAGGCCTGATTGGTGGAGTGCTGCAGAGATAGTTGTCATACTGGTACCCTTCCCCAGATCTGTTCCTCGACACAATCCTGTCTCGGAGCTTTACGGACAATTCCTTCGACCTCATGGCTTGGTTTTTGCTCTGATATGCACTTTCAACTGTAGGACCTTATATAGACAGGTGTGTGCCTTTCCAAATCATGTCCAATCAATTGAATTTACCACAGGTGGACCCCAATCAAGTTGTAGAAACATCTCAAGGATGATCAATGGAAATAGGAAGCACCTGAGCTCATTTTCGAGTCTCTTAGCAAAATAAATTACCAAACATTCTTTTTCTTTTTTTTCTTTTTTTAAACAGTATTTTTATAGGAATTTCACAATTTTCACCCATATTAAGAGATACAACAACAGAGACAAAGCAAAAAAAACAGCACTCACTTACACATACCTGCGCATATATATATATATATATGCACATATACATACACATACATACCACACACACACACACCCACACACACGCACACCATTTTCCTCTCCCCTCTTCTCTCACCCCATCCCCATCATTGCGTCTCTCAATACATACATTTTAAACAAACTTACAAACAGAAATTAAACAAAAAAGCTCAGTTTAAACTAAGAAGTTAGGTTCGACACATGGAACGTACAGTGTAATTCTGAAATGCATAGATCACCACCATTCTAAGAGAATCCTTGCAGCATAATAGCTGATACCTCAGGTTCTAGGTAATTTAGATAGGGTTCCCATACTTTGTAGAACTGATCTGTTTTAGAATGCAATGTACATGTCAAATATTCCAGAGGCACCCATTCAAATAGTGTCTTATGCCAATCTTTAATAGAAGGAACCTTATCACTAATCCACTGTAAAAGGATGTTTTTCCTCGCTGCAAAGGTAAGGATGTTGTAAAGCCTCCTCTTACCCACAGAAGTAACATGCCTACTAGGGAGACCTAACAGTAAAGAAACTGGGTCCAATTCTAGATCAACCCCTAGGATCTTTTCAATTTCTTGCAGAACACCAGACCAGTATCTTTGTATTTTGGTACATGACCATAAACAATGTGTTAGGGTGCCTGTATCAGTTTTACATTTAAGACACTGAGGAGAAGAGGAAGAGGGGCTAAAAGCATGTCTGCGATTTGGAGATATATGGAATCTGTGTATTATTCTTAATTGAATTGCTCTAGTACGATTACATATAGATATTGTTTTTGCATATCTCCAAATGTCCTCCCACATCTCTCCGTCAATAGTAACAGACAATTCTTTCTCCAACACTTGTTTCACCCTCTGTGTGTCGACAGCAGAAAAGGACCTTAAAGCATCATAAAACAGACTTACAGACATTTTCCTTTGTGGAAAGAAAAGCATTCTRTCAATGACAGACATATCAGGGTTACCAATTAAGGTGGTGCTCTTCACAATATAATGTCTTACTTGTAGGAAGCGGAAAAAGTCCTGCTTTGGGAGTCGATATTTCTCGACCATCTGCTCAAATGACAATAAAATCTTATCAGCAAATAAGTCATTTAGTCTGCGTATGCCCTTATTAAGCCAAGAGTTAAAGCCAGCATCCAGCAATCCTGGACCAAAATCTGGGTTGTTAAGAATTGGGGTAAGAGCAGAGGTTAGTTTGGACCTTCCCAGGAAGCGCTGAACTGACCTCCATACTTTGAGTGTGTTAAGTGTAATAGGATTATTGCAGTGATATTCTACAGACTTGAAACTTCTGAAAAATAAAAGATCCTGTAAGGCACATATGTCAGAGTCAAGGCCCGCGGGCCACATCCGGCCCGCGAGAAGGTTTTTTACGGCCCCTGGGATGATCTTGATTTATTATTAGAACCGGCCCGCAGACCGCAGCAAGCCGGCAGCCCGCAGATCTTTTACACGCACCAATACTACATTTCCCACAATGCAACGGTGACGCACCGAGCAGTAGGCTGCTTCATTTCAATATTTATTGGCACAGCAGTCGTCAGCATCACAGTAAAATTAACTTTCAGATACCCATCAAAAATGGCAAAACGGAAGGTGGACACTGAGAACCGGGGGTTTCAAACAAGGTGGGAGTCGGAGTATATGTTCACGGAGGTAGCTGGAAAACCTGTGTGTCTTCTGTGTGGAGAAAGTGTGGCGGTACTGAAAGAGTATAATCTGAGACGACATTATGAAACGAAACACGCGGACAAAAACAAGAATATGGACATGGAACAAAGGCTACAAAAGGCAGAGGAATTAAAACGAGGCCTCAAATCTCGACAGGCTCTGTTCAAAAAAGCCAAATCACAAGGCCAGGCTGCTGTCAAGGCCAGTTTTATTTTGGCAGAAGAGATCGCTAAATCAGCCCGGCCATTTACGGCTATTATTGTTTTTTTCTTTGAAGTAAATTTAGCCCACTTTTGCTAAAATAGAAAATATAGGCTACTGATGGTGCCTTGAATACCGGTTTCTTTCATTTAATGTTCATGTTATGGGGATTTTTATATAAAGGAAATTTGTCTTTTGTGTCTGTTGAAAATTAAAGATTACTGACAGAGCCATAAGAAAATATTGCTTTATTTATCTGATCATATTGGAATATATTTGTTAGGTTTTCAGTAGGTTCAATTAGGTTCACTAGACTATATGCGTCATTTAAAAATTTTTCAATGAACATTCGAACAGTCCGGCCCTCGGCTTGTAGCTACATTTTTTATTTGGCCCTCCGTCCATTTGACTTTGACACCCCTGCTGTAAGGGGTATTTTGAAAGAGAAGTCTCAATGTCTAACCAAATAGAGGAGTCATCGTTTGTGATCCAATCAGAAATACAACATAGGTGGGCACACCACTGATAGAACCTGATATTGGGCAGATCCAAGCCCCCCATAGAACTTGGCAGCTGCAATATTGCCATCTTAAGTCTTGGCTTGCGTTTACTCCATATAAAGGAACTTAGCCATCCATTTACATCCTTTATTACCTTATTGGAGAGTAATACTGGGATCATTTGGATTGGGTAAAGTAGTCTAGGTAAAATATTCATTTTCAAGAGGGATATTCTACCCAACCAAGAAATCGGGAGAGAGTTCCAGCGCTCCAGATCCTGTCTTATTGTATCAAACAAGGGAACAAAATTTTAGCAAACATTTCTAAAAACCTGTTTTTGCTTAGTCATTGTGGGGTATTGTGTGTAGATTGATGAGGGGAACAAATTATTTAATACATTTTAGAATAATGCTGTAATGTAACAAAATGTGGAAAGGTGGAATTGGTCTGAATACTTTCCGAATGCACTGTACGTAATTCCCAAACATTCTAAGAATTTATGAAAATGTGAAAATGACCATATCTTTTCAGATTTTATGTATTATTCTTCCTGGGGGTGTATGTGAACATATTTTAATAAGATTTCATGTTGCTAAAATGCTATCAGTTCCCATGTAAGCCAACAATACACAGGAGGGGAAATGTGTCTAGGCCTACTGTAAATCTAGAATAGATATGACTACAATGATGATATAGGGATCTATGGTTTAGACCTTATCTACTAATCAGAAAACCAACAAACAAAGAGCTTTAACTCATTTACAAAGAAATAGATTTAAGGACTTATTCAGAGTCCGTGAGTGTATGTTAATGAATACTTTATCAAATAATAGTATCTAGTGAAGAAGGTAAATTAGCTGTTATTTTGTGTAATGGGCGGCACTTTTTGTTCAGAAGGACCTTTGGGTATACAAGTTACAGTGGCTGTCTGGGCTGGCGTTTCACTGTTTAAATGAGTATAGTCTGTGGAGTTTAGGTGAAGTGGTGTGGGGGTGATAGTATGGAGTGTTTAGTATTACTATGGTAAATACTGGTGATCATCCACTTGGGCGATTGACATACTGCTAGCCCACCCCACCCCAGTCTGGGAGGAGGGTATGAGAGGGGTTGAGAGTACTGAACATGGTGACACCAGCTCTGTTTCTGCATCTGTATGGATCCTACCATCACCTGCCTCTGCCTTTTAACGGCATGTCATCACTCTCTCTTTTGCAGACACTTTTTTGTTGTTAACATAGTTATTACCATTTATACTTAGATATTTTGGTTGATTTATATATTTTTGGAATATAAATAAATATGATAATTACACAATAATAACTTTTTTCTTTCTGTGAGACTCATTATACAAAGTACCAGTACATTCCATTTGGTGCTAATTCGTTTCCAATCAGCCATCTCTTAATCAATCCCTTAGCTTTTCTCAAACAAAGTTAAAAGATGTACCATGGGCCTACATACCCACATTAACATCTAGTAATGTACTTTACTGTGCTAAACTTATTATACCGGAACCTGGTTTGTCTGTGTACATATATGCACTCCTTCACACATCCTCTACTTTTCTCCATCTTTTCCAGCCCCCTTCACTCCACCACTCTCTCTCCATTCGTTCTATGTCCACCCATGTGTCATAAGGTGGTGTCTGTTCTGTTCCCAGAGTGGGTCAGTCAGGCTGGAAGAGGCCTGGCTGTTTGTTCCCTGGTTAGTGGGCTGGGACTGGAGGTGGAGGGATAGAGGGGTAGGACCACCCTGCAGCTGCTCCCCTTCTCTTCTCCCTTCTCTCAACCCCACCTATCTCATCCCCTCCTCATCCCCTCTTCTATTCATTCAGCAGCTGCAGTTCTGTGCACTTCTCTCTCTCTAATTCTCTCACACACTTTCTCTCTCGTTTGTTCCCCAGACACGAAGATGGTTGGAGAAGCTCCTGGAATGGCAGAACAATGGGCTGTGCCACAAGGTGAGCAGCCGCAGCTGCATATAGCCCAATGCCGCCTTTTTCCCCATCCGCTAGCTTTCCGGCTGACCCGGGTGTGCATTTGTGTACAGGGGTCTGAGCGGTGCAGTATGGCAACAGATGCTTTTGTTCAGCCAAAAGTCTGAAAGGGGCCATGGGTGGGGGGTTTAGCAGTGTCAGAGTGTGGAGTCAGTTCTCTCCTTTTTATCTCCCTCTCCTTCCACCCAACTGTGCCTGCCGTGGTGGCTGAGCAAGAGGAAATGTGAGTGTAACAGCATGATGGAATACGTAAGTGGGGCGCGCGGTTTTGCCTGTTTTGTGGGCGCCTTCATTAAAGGGTCGTTTATCTGGCCTGTGATCCCATTGTCCCAGGCCTTCTTTATCGGCCCTGGTGTGTCAGGGGGGTGTAATTGGCCGATTGGCCACAGTCCGTGCATGCTGAGGTGATTTATAAAGATGTGAATGGAGCTGACTCCTCTCCAGGCAGCACTCTCTCTCATACAGGAGAGACACTGCCTGCGCTCCAGAATAACGCTGAATAAACGCGGAAGAAACGTGAAAAGGATGAAACGTCCCCAAAGCTCTTTGTGCTAGTGTGAAATCAGAAACTTGAACAAAGAGTGGACTCACTCTCTCTCTCTCTCCCCTTTGCCTTGTCGTCTATTTTTTCCCTACCTTTATACTTTATTTGACATTGCTGTTTTACCTCTTGCTACCCTCGATCCTGCTCTCTGTTCCTCTCCCTCTCTCTGCCTGTCTGGTGTTTTTCTATTTCCATTTTTCTCTTCATCACGCTCTTTTTCACCCCTCTGCACTCTTTTTGCAACACTTCCCTCCACGCTGGCTGTTCCTGGGAGTATTGGCAGTCTGCGGCTTCTGACAGCTGACCTATGTCCAACCGTTATTTTGTTATTCTCTCTCTGAGAAGACAGTAACTTTGGTTTGACCTTCTCGTGCTAAAAGTCATAGAAATACCTACTTGCTATTCTAAAGATATTAGGCCTTTTATTACAGACTGTGTAGTGAGGTAAGTTGTGGATATGTGTGTCCATGTCAGTGTTTTTTTCTCTACTGGTTTGTGTGTGTTTTTGAGTGTGAATGTATTTAAACAAATAGCCTATAAAAGTGTCTCTTGAGTGTGAGTGTATGTATTAGTGTCATTCAGTCTGTGTGCTGAAATGGCCTTATATGCTCCCACGTGGGGCTGGGGCGTCTTTTTAATTACCTAATTAAAGCAGCCCTGCCACTCCTCTCAATGCCCTGATCATGCCCTAGAGGTCAGGGGTCATTGACAGGGCTGCTGGTGGCCAGTGTTCCTGGTCCATGCTAATTACCCTGTTATATGCACAGCAGCCTAGCAGATTCACGTCTACTCTGTCAGATAGACCAGAGAGCAGAAACACATAGAAACACAAACACCAACGCATAAACCACAACTCTGAAACATACCAAGATTCAAACACATACATATTAAAACACCAACACATTCACACACCCACACGAGTATGAGAGAGAGACCTACTAACCCACAATTACTTTAGTTTACTATATTCCCTCTCTCCATCACTATCTCTATCTCTTTTCAAATCAAATCAAATCAAAATGTATTGGCCACATACACATTGCGGGTGTAGCTAAACGCTTGTGTTCCTAGCTCCAACAGCGCAGTAGCATCTAACAATTCACAACAATACACACAAATCTAAATGTAAAAGAATGGAATTAACAAATATATAAATATTAGGACAAACAATGTCAGAGTGGCATTGACTAAAATCTATTGGAATAGAATAAAGTATACACATGAGATGAGTAAAGCAGTTTGTAAACATTAATTAATAGGGCTAGGCGTCCCGCTAGTGGGACAACTTCCGGTGAAACTGGAGGGCGAACAATTCAAATAAATAATCATAAAAATTATTGATATAAAACATTTAGGTACATACAAGTGTTTTATATCAGTTGAAATCTTAAATTCTTGTTAATCTAACTGCACTGTCCGATTTACAGTAGCCATTACAGCGAAAGCATGCCATGCGATTGTTTGAGGACGGCGCCCCACATCAAAAATATTTTTCCACCGGCACAGGTTTCATAAATTCACAAATAGCGATTAAATAGTCACTTACTTTTTGAAAATCTTCCTCTGATTTGTCATCCAAAGGGTCCCAGCTATAACATGTAGTGTCATTTTGTTAGATATAATCCTTCTTTATATCCCAAAAAGTCAATTTAGTTGACGCCATCGATTTGAGTAACCCACTCGTTCAACATGCAGAGAAAACAATCCAAAAATCTACCCCTAAACTTTGTTTCAACAAGTCACAATATGTTTCTATTTACTCCTCAGATACCCGAAAGTGTAATCAAACTATAATATTTCTTACGGAAAGAAGTATGTTCAATAGGAAACCGATTTTAGCAGGTGCGTTCTGTCTTCATCGCCCGTGCATACACGATTTTGCAAGATTATGTCGCTTTACTAAAACTGATATTTCTTATTCATTTTGGAAGTTACAAGCCTGAAACCTTGAACATAGACTGCTGACACCCCGTGGAAGCCATAGGAATTGCATCCTGGGAGCTATAATTCAGTTTGCTCCTATACTTTCCATTGTAAGAGCATGGGCTCTTAACAACAACAAAAAATTCCAGTTATTTTTCTTTGGATTTTCTCCTACCACATCTATTGTGTTATATTCTCCTACATTATTTTAAAATTTCTACAAACGTCAAAGTGTTTTCTTTCCAATGGTACCAATTATATGTATATCCTGGCTTCAGGGCCTGAGCAACAGGCAGTTTACTTTGGGCATGTCATTCAGGCGGTATTTGAGAAAAAAGGGGCCTAGCCCTAGTGTTCCATTATTAAAGTGGTCATTGATTCCATGTCAATGTATATAGGGCAGCAGCCTCTAAAGTGCAGGGTTGAGCAACCGGGTGGTAGCCGGCTAGTGATGGCTATTTAACAGTCTGATGGCCTTGAAATATAAACTGTTTTTCAGTCTCTCGGTCCCAGCCTTGATGCACCTGTACTGACCTCGCCTTCTGGATGATAGCGGGTGAGCCTTCATCCAGAAGGCTCAGGTGGTTGATGTCCTTAATGATCTTTTTGTCCTTCCTGTGGCATCAGGTGCTATAGGTGTACTGGAGGGCAGGCAGTGTGCCCCCGGTGATGCATTGGGCAGACCGCAACACCCTCTGGAGAGCCCTGGGTTTGCGGGCGGTGCAGTTGCCGTACTAGGTGGTGATACAGCCCGACAGGATGCTCTCAATTGTGCATCTGTAAAGGTTTGTGAGGGTCTTCAGCCTCCTGGTCCACCCACACTGTCTGTGGGGGTGGAACTTTTCAGATTGTCAGTGATGTGTATGCCGAGGAACTTGAAGCTTTCCACCTTCTCCAATGCGGGCCCTCTATGTGTATAGGGGTGTGATGTTTCCTGAAGTGCACAATCAGCTTCTTTGTTTTGTTGACGTTGAGTGAGAGGTTATTTTCCTGGCACCACACTCCCAGTGCTTTCACCTCCTCCCTGTAGGCTGTCTCGTCATTGTTGGTAATTAGGCCTACTACTTTTGTGTCGTCTGCAAACTTGATGATTGAGTTGGAGGCGTGCATGGCCACGCAGATGGGGGGGGGGGGATCGATGATCACACACCCTTGTGGGGCCCCTGTGTTGAGGATCAGTGAAGTGGAGGTGTTGTTTCCTACCTTCACCACCTGGGGGGCGGCCCGTCTGGAAGTCTAGGACCCAGTTGCAAAGGCCAGGGTTCAGACCCAGGGCCCCGAGCTTAATGATGAGCTTGGAGGTTACTATGGTGTTGAAGGCTGAGCTATAGTCAATGAACAGCATTCTTATGTAGGAGTAATCATCTTGTCTAGATGGGAAGGGGCAGTGTGCAGTGCAATGGCAATTGCGTTGTCTGTGGATCCATTGGGGCGGTAAGCAAATTGAAGTGGGTCTAGGGTGTCAGGTAAGGTAGAGGTGATATGATCCTTAACTAGCCTCTCAAAGCACTTCATAATGACAGAAATGAGTGCTACGAGGCGATAGTCATTTAGTTCAGTTACCTTTGCTTTCTTGGGTGCAGGAACAATGGTGGACATCTTGAAGCAAGTGGGGACAGCAGACTGCGATAGGGAGAGATTGAATATGTCCGTAAACACTCCAGCCAGCTGGTCTGCGCATGCTCTGAGGACGCTGCTAGGGATGCCGTCACAGCCGTCAGCCTTGCGCAGGTTATTACGTTTAAATGACTTACTCACGTCGGCCACGAAGAACGAGAGCCCACAGTTCTTGGGAGCGGGCCGCGTTGTTGGCACTGGGTTATCCTCAAAGCGGGCGAAGAAGGTGTTTAGCTTCTCCGAAAGCAAGACTTCGGTGTCCGTGACGTGGCTGGTTTTTCATTTGTAATCCGTGATTGTCTGTAGACCCTGTCATATTTGTCTTGTGTCTGAGCCGATGAATTGTGACTTCACTTTCTCTGTACTGACATTTTGCCTGTTTGATTGCCTTACAGAGGGAATAACTACACTGTTTGTYTTCGACCATATTCACAGTCAACTTGGAATGGTTAAATGCAGTGGTTCACACTTTCAGTTTTGCGCAAATGCTGCCATCTATCCACGCTTTCTGCTTTGGGTAAGTTTTAATAGTCACAGTTGGAACAACATCCCCTACACACTTCCTGATGAACTCAGTCACCGTGTTTGTGTATACATCAACATTATTCTCAGAGGCTACCCTGAACATATCCCAGTCCACGTGATCAAAACAATCTTGAAACATTGATTACGATTGGTCAGACCAATGTTGAATAGACCTTAGCACGGGTACTCCCTGTTTGAGTTTCTGCCTATAGGGAAGGAGGAGAAAAATGGAGTTGTGATCTGATTTGCCAAAGGTAGGGCAGGGGAGGGCCTTGTAGGCATTTCAAAAGGGGGAAAAGCAGTGGTCGAGTGTTTGACCTGCGTGAGTTCTACAGTCAATGTGCTGATATAACTAACTTCGGTAGCGTTTTCCTCCAATTTGCTTTGTTAAAATCCCCAACTACAATAAATGTTGTCTCAGGATATGTGGTTTCCAGTTTGCATAAAGTCCAGTGTAGTTCCTTGAGGTGCATATACACGGCTGTGATTATAACCGAAAAGAATTCTCTTGGTAGGTAATACAGTCGGCATTTGATTGTGAGGTATTCTAGGTCGGGTGAATAAAAGGACTTGAGTTTCTGTTATCACAATCACACCATGAGTAGTTAATCATGAAACATACACCACCGCCCTTCTTCCTGGAGAGTTCTTTCTTTTTTCTCACTATTTATATAAATGATTTAGACAAAAATTTCCAAAATGCACAACTTCATTTTTATGCTGATGATACTGTTATTTACTGTTGTGCCTCGTCTCTTACAAAAGCTTTCCAGAACTTGCAAACTACTTTTTATACTGTTCAACATACCTTGTGTCAATTGAAGCTTATCCTCAATACTGACAAAACTAAACTAATGGTGTTTTCTAATGCAAGAAATAGACCTCTGAACCTTTCACCTATTACTACCTGTCAGGGCAAGGAGATTGAGGTTGTAACCTCATATAAATATCTTGGAATTCTAATTGATGACGGCCTCTCTTTTAAATTGCATATTCAACAACTTACAAAAAAATTGAAGTTGAAATTGGGTTTTTATTTTAGGAATAAGGCCTGTTTTTCTTTTGAAGCCAGAAGGAGGCTAGTATCAGCTACATTTATGCCTTTACTAGACTATGGGGATATTTTATATGTGAATGCTTCTGCTCAGTGTTTGAGATCAATTGACACTCTTTACCATGGCACTTTGAGATTTATTTTAAACTGCAAAACCCTTACGCACCACTGCACTTTGTATACCAGGGTTGGCTGGCCTTCTCTAGTCACTCGTAGGCTCAGTCACTGGTATACTTTTATTTACAAAGCCATTTTGGGTTTACTACCTTTTTATTTGGGCATTTTTATTGTTCAGAAATGTGGTGGGTACTCTCTTCGTTCGCTAGACTTTATCCTGCTAACTGTTCCAAATGTCCGAACTGAATTTGGTAAAAGGTCTTTTATGTACTCTGCGCCATCATCTTGGAACACCTTACAAAATAATTTTAAACTGGAAGAACTTGTCCCGATTGGTGTTTTTAAATCACTGATGAAAGATTTTGAGGCTGATTCCCTGACCTGTCAATGTTTTTAATTTGCTGTTTTTGATTTTGTTATACTCTTGTGAATTCAATGGTTTTTACTAGATTACTTGTAGTTTTTCATGTTGTCTGTCTGTAATTTTTGTAATGACTTGGTGCTGCCTATCTTGGCCAGGACGCTCTTGAAAAAGAGATTTGAAATCTCAATGAGCCCTTCCTGGTTAAATAAAGGTTAAATAAAATAAATAAATAAATGTATTCCTGTCTGTGCACGATGTACTGAGAACCCAGCTAGCTGTATGGATAGAGACAGTATATCCCGAGAGAGCCATGATTCCATGAAACAGAGTATGTTACAGTCCCTGATGTCTCTCTGGAAGGAGATCCTCTCCCTGAGCTCGTCTACTTTATTGTCCAGAGACTGAACATTAGCATGTAATATACTCGGAAGCGGTGGATGGTGTGCACGTCTTCTGAGTCGGACTAGAAGTCCACTCTGAATGCCTCTTCTCCGCCGGCGGCGTCTTGGAGCAGCCTCTGGGATAAGTTAAATTGCCCTGGGGGGTACGTACAAAGGATCCAATTCAGGAAAGTCATATTTCTTGTCGTAATGCTGGTGAGTTACCGCCACTCGTATATCCCAAAGTTCTTTCTGGCTGTATGTAATAACACAAAAAAAATTCTGGGCTAATAACGTAAGAAATAACACACACAACAAAATGTATCTGCAAAGTTGCTCAGGAGCTAGAAGCAGAGCTGCCATGTCTGTTGGCGCAATCTTACTGTCAGCCCAAACTAGCCCAACTTGGTGTGTCAGAACAAGTTCTAGGGATGTTCCATTTTGTCATCTCTGATCCCAGGTGCATCTCTCCTCCATTCCCCTACTCTCCCCCTCTATCTCTCCCAGACAGACTGTCCTCAGAGATGCTTCAGACCAGTGCATTCTGCTGTATGAGACATAGACCATGAGCTCATAAAGTAAGGCAGAGTGTTTGGATAAAGGCTAGACAAGAGCCAGAGACAATGAGCACTTCAACTTAAGGAAGGCGTTTGGATAAATATTGAATATGTTCCAGGATCTCACTTGTGTAGTTGTAGACAGTATTTACAGGTGTACGTTCCATTTGAGTCTGGTTATTAAGATAATTGTGGATTTAATGGCTGGGGAATCCCCCATAAAGCACCTATGGTTTATGTCTGTGGTAAGTTCCAGCTGGGCTATTGTATGTTGGTATAGGTAACCATTTAAATTGATTAACTCTTTGGTCAAGACAAATGTATACATCCAATAAGTAAACTTCTAATTAAATAACAAAACAATACAAAAAAAGAATTGATAAATAAACCAATTACTCATTCAGCAGCTTGAATTAATGTGCTTGTTTTTATAGTTTGATACATTTACTTTGCATGCATAACACAGTAAAAACTATGTGTATGTGTGTACTCTAGGGATCAGTTCCTCCTCCTTCCCTATAGAGCTCTGTATAGAGTCCAGCACACCTCCCCTCCCATCCCCCTTCTCCATCTAATGGCTGTTTAAGGGGGGCTGGGGTTTAATGGGGCTGATTGTGCTCCTGTGAAAAAGGTTTATTGTGTTAATTTTAAATTCTGTTGCCGTCTACGTGACCAGCTTTTGTGTTTGATTCTTCTTCCCCCCCTCTAATTCTTTTCATTTTCTTCTTGTCAGGCCATCTAGATTATGTTGCTAGATTTTTTTTTTTTACTTGTTTCCTATTGATTTGGTGTTAATGCATGTTGAATGCCCCTCGGTGTGCGGAGTGGGGCATAGGGTCTCGGGGGGGGGTGTCACAGGGTCCCACTGAGTGGTCTCGCTGAGTGGAGGAATTTCAATCTGAAGCAGTTGGGGGGGAGTTGGTTAAGGCCCAAAGAGAGGCACTCAAGTGAGAAATGAAGTGGTTTGCAGAGCCTAGGAACCCCTGAGACAGCCCCCCCCTTCGCTAAACCCCTTCTCTCCTCCCTCCCCCTTACCGCCTTCCTCCTCAGAATCTGACAGCTCACAGGTGCACTGTCAATCTCCTCTCTCTCACACTGAATACCAGCTCTAGACGAGTCAAACAAACGCTGAATTTCTGCCTTGTCAGATAGATGTCTGACATAAGGCTTTACAAGAGGCTAGATACATTTGAAGTGAATGGAAGGGAAGTTTACAGTGAATGAGATCAATGTGTATAGATGTTGGACTGAGTCCATTTTAAGCACCAGCAAATTCTTTGTGTACTCTGAACCCTGTGTGAACTGGAATCTGCTGACTCTGAGTTACATACCTATACTTATTACGTTTTAGTAGTGGTGTGGTGTCTGGATAATTTAGGAAAGGGTGTCCTCTTTTCAGTCCTCGAATGCCTCTCATCTCCCTATTTTTTTCTTCCTTTTTCTAAAACTTTCACACTACTCTATTTCCCTTCAGACTCTCTCTCTCTCCCTCTCGCTCTCCCTCACACACATATACACACTCACAGAAACAAACACACAAACACAAACATAAACATAGCTCGGCTTCTCCCCAACTCTGCAGCTGTGAGCAGATGCTAGTGACCCCCCTCCCACCCACCCACAATGAACTCTTTGGCCAATTCATCCACGCTCGCTCTTAACTTAATTAGCCAATCAAAGGTTGCTTATATCTGGAGAGTCTGTTTCTGGAGCTCTTGTTCTTTCATACAGCTGTGGGGTACCCGTGAGGCACCTTGGGTTGGTTGTTTTGACCATACCAGGGCTGAGAGGTTGGGTAGGAGGGGAAAAGCCATTACCATCCTTTACTGCAGTGCATCCATGCAGCTGAGGCCATGTTTTACCCCTGTCTGATGGGTTTTCACTGTACTTTAGAATTGTATCTTTGTTTTTCTACTCCCCAGTTAGTCAGGAGGTCTGCTTTGCTGCCTGACATTGGGGTTACAGGTGACTGTCTAGGGGAGTTTTCCAGATCTCCCCCAGACCAGTCCAGATTTAGCCTCTAACATGTGACCCTGACCTATCAGTATACAAGTGGACAACCATTCCCAGATGCCAATGCTGTAACTGGTTTTCACCTGGAAAATAGATTATGATTCTCCAGATAAAAAAAAGTTAATTGGGAGTGTCCCCAAACAATGTTATCCAAAGGACAGAAATGACCAAACAGCTCCAGCATTTGAAATGTGTGACTTAATTCCATGAAGTCTATTCTCCTCTTGGAACATTGTGATCTAAAACTCTAATCATTTTGCCAGAACTAATGTAAACACTATTTATATTCAACTGCAAATATAAACTAAATTGACATTCCATATTTACTAAGTCATCATTTTCTTGACAATACACAACATATTTTCCTGTCAGCTAAATATTCACTGAGATAAACCATCATGGGTCCTTTTATTCCAATATACAAGCTTGCTGCTGGGAAACTTTCAGAGTAAACATGTTTGTTTATTCCTTCCCTCTCACCCTTGCTGAGCGGAGCTTGTATGCTTGTGTACACAGAGCTGAGAGTGTGAAGGTCTTTTATGTTGGTGATAAAGGTGTGTTTGGTCGGTGAACAGACGGAAGGAAAAAACGATTACAGTGTCATTCAGGTAACCGACAACCCCAACGTTAATTTTTGTTTGCTCCATGTGTTTGTATGTTAATTTGTTTGTTTGTGTCTGACTATGGGTAATGACAATGATACAGTAGGCTATGGTACCTACAACATGGCAACATACATACCAGTGGATGTAGCCTATACTGCCACCTATACCTTATCTATAGAAGCATATGAACTGTGGGCTTTCGAACCTGTTCTGCTCACCCCAGTGAATAGAGTTCTGTTGATATGTCATGGATTGTGCCAGCTAGACATTACTAGACAGCAGAGGTGTGGTTCCCAGTTATCTATCAACCCAACCCTGTGGGAAGTAATGCCAAACCTCCCCTCAATGTGACACCACATGGTCGCCAGACTATCGTATAAACATGTAACAGCATATCACACAGACACACAAAGACATCATTCACCAGTCAAAATACTCACCGGCATACTTTGATACCGATACACATTTGCTGCAGCCACCTGTTTTGCAGCTCCTCTGCAACAGTAGCTGTAGAACTAACAGCTGACCTCCAGTCAGGACAGGAAGACGTGGGGGTGCCATCATTCGCTATGTCTTCATACATTTGATCCTTTAGGCCGGGAGATTTACTGCTGGGGGAGAGAAAAACAGCAAAACTGAGCTAATGTGTGTCTTTGTCGTCCATGGAAGGAAAGAGCCTTTCTTCTTACCCAAGTACAAATCTCACGACGTTGGAAGCTTTCTCTGAGGACAGAGGGAGGCCATGGGAGAGAGAAAGATCTCAATCAGACATTGATCGGAACAAAACTAATCCCCCATTGGTGCCAATGTGACCCCCCCAAAAAAATCGGCTTAGAGCAGATTGGTTAAACTGGACACGGTTTTCTATTTAAATGGCCCTTCTCTATCCCCCTGCCTAATTCTGCCACCCACATACATGAGTAGAGCAGAATTAAGACACATACATTCATATCACTTTTTATTACAGGCGGGGCGGGGTAGGGTGGGGTGGAGGGGTGTATCTGGGGTATTTTGGACGCCCCCACACAGAGTGACAACACCGCAGGCAGGATAAGCCTGTAGGCCTGGAGGTCAAAGAGACACGCTGGAACTGAAGTGGCGGAACAACGTCTCTGTTCTGTCTGTTCTGTGTGAATGCTGCGGACACTTTCTGTTGTCTGGGTGCTTGTAAACTAAAACTGAATCAGGTGAATGATCTTTACTTCCAAAAGCTATATTTGTCTGCCTTTTACTGAGACTCCCATGTGCAGAGACATTCCTGAACTTTAGAAAAGTGCATGCAGTGCAAGTCACAGGACCCTGGCAGAAACAGAGTAAACGGATGGTTTGTATGTAACATGTTATTGTCCCTAAAAATAAAGTTTATCATCACTGATATAATTCAGCTAAATGAACCCTTGGGTAAATACCATTGCTCGATTCTCCCTGTGCTAAAACATGAAGGAAGGAATATTAATTTCCCATGTTCTCCACACAAGCCACCATTATTTTTACACCCTGGCTGTAGCTTACATCCTCATAACTTCTGTCTCTGATTAGAGAGCATGACTCATTAAACAAACCAAAGAGTTTCAGTGCTTTCCTGTGTGTCTACACAGTATGTGGCTTAATCTCCTATTTATGGCAAATAGACGTAGACAAGAGGACAGTGTTTGAGTGAGTCCTCTTGTACATAACAGAGTTATAAATACCGACTTTTCATCATGTAAGATGCCTTTTTTTAGCGTGGGGAAAAACAGCAAAGCATTCGTAGAGCAGCAGACAATTGCAGGCTGAACCTCTCAGAGATAAAGGAAAAATGCAACCACAATAAAAACGACCATATCCCGTGATTTATGTACCTCCCAATGCAGCGCTGATCCTCCCGCACCACTTCCAGAGATCAACAGCTAAACCAGCAGCGAAGACGAGGCGTTTTGGGTTACTGGCAGAGCGCCAGGACACAGAGGGGTTCCCATGACAGAGACTGAGCCTCCTATTATACACATCACACCACAGAGACAGACCACGCAGACAGACCATGCAGACAGACCAACTAGGCAGCAAAAACATATTCATTCAGATGAATTCACATACACTCACACAGACTGAAACATATAGACACAGATGAAACCTCTTCAAAGGTGCAGCGATTACGCCGGATATGCAAAGGAAACATTTGCTTTACCTACCTATGTGTTTAAGTGTAGGCCTACAAATATGAATACATGTAGGTGTGTTTATCTAATGGCGTGAAGGTCCGTGTGAGTGATTGGTCTTTATATGTGCAAGGCGTACGCATGTGTATATTTGTCTTATCTCTCAGTGCCTTATGCAGTTGTGTAAACTCTGTCCCTGTCTGGTTACTGTTTAGTCTGGACCGGGGCTGTCCTGACAGCACTGCCCACCCTTGGTTCTGTCATTTCTATCTGTCCTGTCTGCTCCTCTGGACTCTTATGGGAGGCAGTGTGTGTGTCCAAGTTATGCTGACTGTGTTTGGGAGTAAGAAAAAAGCACACGCAATCATTCATGGGTACACTGATACTAAAAACACCACAGAACTAACCATATTAAGTTACTAGCTGTCACAGTCCAACGTTTGTCTAGTCAAAGAAAGAGGGAGAGGCAAATTGCCACGAGGAAAGGGATTTGCCTCCTAATCTCTTGGAGTGATGCTGTAAGTGTTTCTCCTGGTTGCCAGTAAAGGTTGTGTCTAGGTGAAAACCATTCACTGTTGGCTGACCTGATCCTGAACTGACCTTTTGCCCCCTGACCTCCACCTCATACTGGATACCGGACTATACTGATGATGTGGGCCTCGATGTGTCCAGCGGATGGAAACTTTTCAAAGCAAGCTTAGTGTTGGGCAGTGATGTCATCGTCATGCTAGAGCTGCACTGAGAGGCTGAGAATGAGCACAAGCTTCAGAATGATGTCAAAGTGAGTAGAGATCATAGCTGATTTCCCCTTCAAGGCGATAGGAGCATGTCCTACATCCAATGTGCTGACTCTATCCCCTTTTGGAGAGCTAGTATAGTGCACATTGTGTGATAATGCCATTTTTACATAATCAAAGCCATATCACGGCCTAGCAAAGATCTTCTGAAAGAGGAGAATGTCAAGTGTGAGCCACATGGAAAACAGACTGTTCTTCTCTCTTGATCAGATTTCTGTGTTTTTTTGTTTTGTTTCATAGCAATTCTAGTTCCAATAGTGCATCACTCACAGTGTCAGTCAGTTGGGTTGCACTGTGATGCACATGGCTGGGAGGGCCAGGAGCCTCGGAGGGGAAAGAGGCACTCTTGGTAAATGAGGCAGCTTACAAAGACTGCAGCACTCTTAGTAAGTTCCTTAAGAGAGGCAGACACACATCCTCAAGAGCAAGAGAGAAAGGCTAACACCTCAATGAAGCTCTCTGAAAAAGAGATCCTATGAAGGGTTGCAGATGGAATAAGGTTCTAATGAACAATTTTTCTCGAGCTCAGTTCAAGAGAAAGGTTTAAACTCATTAGGATAATAAATCAGGAAGAGTAGTTAAGTAACTCCCCCACCCGGTGTAGGAGCAGCACACACACACGCTTGTATGAGAAGGTACATGTTTTATCCTTGAGCATGAAGATAAAAGCCTTAAAGGGATACTTTGAGATTTCGGCAATGAGGCCCTTTATCTACTTCCCCAGAGTCAGATGAACTCGTGGATACCATTTTTATGCCTCTGTGTCCAGTACGAAGAAAGTTAGAGGTAGTTTCTTGAGCAAATACTAACTAGCGTTAGCACAATGACTGGAAGTCTATGGGTTTCTACTAGCATGCTAGCAGATGCCCATAGACTTCAAGTCATTGCGGTAACGCTAGTTAGCAACTTCCTTCAAACTGCATGCAAAGACATAACAATTGTATCCACAAGTCCATCTGACTCTGGGGAAGTAGATAAAGGGCTTTATTGCCAAAATTCCAAAATTCCCATTAACATTTTTCACGTTCAAGTGGTACTGCTGACAGCTTCCTTTTCGGTGGTGGAGTGGGAATACAGTTATGTTTCTGGGCAGGGTTTTACACACCAAGCAGTAGTCCTGACTGAGCTAATGATGTCGTTTCAGAGGGACAATGCACAGATGGAAGGAATGAGTAAGAAAGAACAGAATGAGAAGGGGGGAAAGAAAGGAAAGGGAAAGGGGGATACCTAGTCAGTTGTACAAGTGAATGCCTTCAACTGAAATGTGTCTTCTGCATTTAACCCAGCCCCTCTGAATCAGAGAGGTGCGGGGGGCTGCCTTAATCGAAATCCAAAGAGTGGAAGATGTCAAGAATAAGTCTTTAAAATGAGATGGACAGTGTTGACTAGTGACGTCCTGATCCTAGTCAGAACAATCTGGTGTCAACCTCCTGATTATACCTGTCTATCAGCATCTCCATCTTAATCCCTCAACCTACTCAGGTACATCAAACTGGACAGGGTCACTATGAAGAACATCCAATGAGAGACAACTTTGTCTGACCAAAGTTAAGACCCATTATAGTTCTGATGTATTCAAACTGTGGATTTACATTCATTCGCTAATCGGAAAATGTCTGTTTACACTGAGCATTATTAGAGGATTGTTTTATTGTCAAGCATGTTGCTGACTGTGGTATAAATCAGCATCTACATGATACATATGGTGGCTATTCTGACATGTAGCTTGTCACAGGCTATTTTTCATGTTGGCTGAGCACATATAATCAGATGACTGGGTAACAACACACTGGATAACAAATGGACAGCTCTGTTTGTATGACCTTGTGAACTTGTCAAGCCAGCAAGCATTTGCATCAGAAATAAAACAATGATTTCAGTAATAAATGTGTTACGTGTAAGTAGCATATTGTGTTATTGTATAAGTACCAATCTAAGGAAAATCTGAACTATCAAAATTGCAACATCCTTTGGTCCTGAATATAATGGCTCACACAAATGAAATATAAAGACCTAGCTACTAGTTATAACAAAATAATAATAACGTTCACAAATAGCATGCTACAACTGTCCGGTTATAAAGCAAAACATGTAATATGCAAAAATAGTTGGTAAAAAAAATACCTGACTTGAATTTTTGACAATTTGAGTCCAGTGACTGTGTATGAGGCCTATTTCACTTTCTAGCTAAGCTACCACTGTCAGAGCAGGATTGAAAAAGGAAATACTGCCCTCTATCGTTATTATTTGGGATAGAATCTGAGCATGAAGGTAAGCAGCACTGTCGACTTCACTAGCTAAGCTTTTGTGAATGGACAGCATTTTAGCCCTCAAGCACAGACAGTGATAAATCATTATTAGAAGTTGACCTACAAACTACACACCTAGCTGTTTACGATTGTTTATGACGGGTTTGTGTGGTATTTTCATGGGTTGTGTACTGTTTATATTGTGGAAGGCTTATGCTGCTGTGCTTTAGTGGCCCCAGTGCAAAGCCTTGTCAGTGGAACGTTAAATTGTTTCCTAGAGAGAGCCATTGAAAAGTCATCACCAGTGGCGTGACAATGAGGTCTCTAACCCGTGAAAGAGGATACCTGGGGGCTTGGTTTCTGTGATGCAACCAGCTCTGCTATGAAAAACAGCCATTGTGGTTCTGTTGGCTTCAGGGACAATCAACATTTGGCCTGATCTAATCCGCTGGTCAGCAAAGCACTCTTTCGTACAATTTCAAGATATAGCTTGCTTCCTCTCCAAAAGTTTAGTGCAGCAAAGTTTTTGGTTTGTTTGGTTTTATAATCTTGCTAATTCACTCAATTACAGACACCTTAGACATGAATCCTAGGCACAGATTAACATAGCATTTAAACAGAAACCAAGCAGTCTTCAAAGAAAAAAATATTATTCAGCATTTGTCCCCTTGTAACCCCATTGGATTTAGAGGGCAGTGGAGAGGAAATATGGAAATTTGGCGCTGATTATGAAGGCAGAGACAATGCTACTTTGTTAATTTAAACAATACACTACATTCAGATTATTTTGGGAATTATATTATGGAGCCAGCGAGTATTGTTTTAGGATCCAAATAACTTCACTAAATGGATATAGTGACTTTCTTAATGGAGTTGTGGAATTAATGTGTTGATGTGTAAAACAGTAAAACAGTTATTACAATTTTCGTAGATGTAAGCTACTTCAGTATGTCTTCATGATCAATGTAACTTAGTGTATTGATTAAAAATCAATCATAATCAAAATGTATCAAAGGTCTCAACTTAATTTATGCCAAACAACACATCCCCTGTGACAGGCTGACAGTAAAACCAACGTCAGAAAAATAATATCATGGAATAGCCCTCTTGACATGAAACGTCAAGCTCACCTCCAGATAACTATTCATTTTCACATATCTACCTTCGACAGTTCACTTACAAATACCTTGAGTATTCATTTAAAAAATGACAACTCATCATCTCCTGTCCCTCTCCTGGCAGTCTGGTTACCAGGGTAACAGCGGGAGACGGACCGAGCTCTGGTATCCGGGATGCAGACGGGGTCTGTCTGTGGTGTCTCATCAGGAGGTGACCCGTCCCAGACCAAAGGCGTGTGATAGGGACCTGCTTGAAATGTTGATGACTTCTCGGTCAGTCACAATCACCCCAGAGTCAGGCTCTACTGAGATAAACATAATATCTACTGTACAGGATCTCACCTCAAGGCCCTATTAAAGGTGTAGCCAGGATAATTGCCTGAGTCCTTCTGCTAGTCAACTTTCTCAGTGAAGATTTGGAGGGTGATGTCTGGATACTACAACTGAAGATGAGGCTGAAGATGATAGCCGTCGTTGTGACCCTGCTGCTTATCTAAGTAGAGACAGATGTGTTAATTATTTGCCAGGTGTTAATGGGTCTCAATGCCCCCTGCTACAGGATCATGATAATGAGCTATTGGCGGAAATCACACTGGTGTCTCTGAAAACAATGCCCTCCTGAGCCAACAACACACCCTTCCAGGGTCCTAGTGTGAGGTCTAACAAACCCCACCCCTCCAATCTCTCTGGGGGAGGAGATAAGGAACTGGAGCTGTAAAATTAACCAGGCTGGAGAGCCTGATATGACTTATTAGGGGGTTAACTAATTTAGTCATGCCACCCCTCCTACCCTATTTTACTAATTTAACCTTTTCTTTCACATTTCTCTCTTTTTTCATTTACTGTTCCTTGATTACCCTTATGGAAAAACCACATGATTTTATATTTCACATGTGTTTTTGGAACACTTCACGTGTGACAAGAAAAATGAGCCATTATGATAGACACACAGTGCTTTTAACAGAGTGTTTGACACACTTTGACACACTTTGACTACTTTGTGTATGTTTAATTATTATTCAATTCTGAGATTAAAGAGTCGGTGTCGTGCTTTCTTTACCACAGTGTCTGTGTGGTTTGACCATTTCAGCTCCTTGGAGATGTGTATGCTGAGGAACTTTACGTTTTTGACCGTCTCCACGGTGGCCCCGTTGATGAGGATCAAATCAAATCAAATCAAATTTTATTAGTCACATACACATGGTTAGCAGATGTTAATGCGAGTGTAGCGAAATGCTTGTGCTTCTAGTTCCGACAATGCAGTAATAACCAACAAGTAATCTAACCTAACAATTCCACAACTACTACCTTACACACACACACAAGTGTAAAGGGATAAAGAATATGTACATAAAGATATATGAATGAGTGGTGGTACAGAACGGCATGGCAGATGCAGTAGATG
>NC_036853.1:22580329-22649829 GCF_002910315.2 Salvelinus sp. IW2-2015 | reverse complement strand
GTTATAGAGTACGTATATACATATGAGATGAGTACTGTAGGTATGTAAACATAAAGTGGCATAGTTTAAAGTGGCTAGTGGTACATGTATTACATAAAGATGGCAAGATGCAGTAGATGATATAGAGTAAGTATATACATATGAGATGGGTAATGTAGGTATGTAAACATTATATTAAGTGGCATTGTTTAAAGTGGCTAGTGGTACATTTTTACATAATTTCCATCAATTCCCATTTTTAAAGTGGCTGGAGTTGAGTCAGTATGTTGGCAGCGGCCGCTAAATGTTAGTGGTGGCTGTTTAACAGTCTGATGGCCTTGAGATAGAAGCTGTTTTTCAGTCTCTCGGTCCCTGCTTTGATGCACCTGTACTGACCTCGCCTTCTGGATGATCTTTATGGCCTTCCTGTGACATCGGGTGGTGTAGGTGTCCTGGAGGGCAGTAGTTTGCCCCTGGTGATGCGTTCTGCAGACCTCACTACCCTCTGGAGAGCCTTACGTTGTGGGCGGAGCAGTTGCCGTACCAGGCGGTGAACAGCCCGACAGGATGCTCTCGATTGTGCATCTGTAGAAGTTGTGGAGTGCTTTTGGTGACAAGCCGAATTTCTTCAGCCTCCTGAGGTTGAAGAGGCGCTGCTGCCGCTTCTTCACAACGCTGCTGTGTGGGTGGACCAATTCAGTTTGTCCGTGATGTGTACACCGAGGAACTTAAAACTTTCCACCTTCTCCACTACTGACCCGTCGATGTGGATAGGGGGTGCTCCCTCTGCTGTTTCCTGAAGTCCACAATCATCTCCTTTGTTTGTTGACGTTGAGTGTGAGGTTATTTTCCTGACACCACACTCCGAGGGCCCTCACCTCCTCCCTGTAGGCCGTCTCGTCGTTTTTGGTAATCAAGTTCCAGTATCACGGGAGCTCAACAAAATGGAGTCGTGGTCAGCTTTTCCGAAAGGGGGGCGGGGGAGGGCCTTATATGCGTCGCGGAAATTAGTATAACAATGATCTAGGGTTTTTCCAGCCCTGGTAGCACAATCGATATGCTGATAGAATTTAGGGAGTTTTGTTTTTAGATTAGCCTTGTTAAAATCCCCAGCTACGATGAATGTAGTCTATGAACAGCATCCTCACATGTGCATTCCTGTTGTCCAGGTGGGTGAGGGCAGTGTGCAGTGCAATGGTGATTGCGTGGTAGGTGGATCTGTCGGGCGGTAGGCGAATTGGAGAGGGTCGAGTGTGTCGGAGAGGGAGGAGGTGATGTGGTCTTTGACTAGCGTCTCAAAGCACTTCATGATGAAGGAAGCGAGTGCTACGGGTCGGTAGTCATTCAGTTCAGTTACTTTTCCTTTCTTGGGCACGGGGATGATAGTGGACATCTTGAAGCAGGTGGGGATAACAGCCTGAGCTAGAAAATGTCAGAAAACACAACCGCTAGCTGGTCTGCACATGCTCTGGGGGCACGGCTAGGGATACCGTTTTGGGCCGGCAGCCTTGCGAGGGTTAACACATTTGAATTACTTACAAACGTCTTCCGTAGAGACCGTCAGTATGTAGCCCTCATTGTCCTCAGAGGCTCTCCTAGGCCACTCAAAGTCGTTCTGATCTAAGCTTGAGAAAAAGGTGTTTAGGCGGCGCCTTTCTTTTTGTAATCCGTGATCATTTGAGCCCCTGGCACATACACCTCGTATCCGACATGCTGAACTGCTACTCCCCTTTGTCCCTATACTTGTGTCTCAAATGTGTTGGAGAATGTTTCAGACTTTGTGGTGCTGCAGAAAGATCAGCACACCTCAACTCCAGAGGTTGTGATTTAAAATCTGGGTCAGATCAAATATAAGATGGGAAGTTAGTGTGAAAACATGATCTGATGTGAAATAAATGTAACACATGGGGATGCAAACATGAAACTACACGTGACAAAATGTAAGCAGATGATCTCATGTGAAGTGTTCCAAAAACACATTTTCACATATAAAATGTTGCATGTGAAGTGCTCCAAAAACAATGTGAAATCATGTGTTTTTTCCTTAAGGGGGATGCCAGCAACAAGCTAGGCCACCAGGTCTGTGGCCATGACAGAGATCAGTCATCGATTTATTGGCAAGAATACATGAGTAGGTGTTCAAACTTTTGACCGGTACTGTACATCCACACAAAAATCATTGTATGGTTACGGTACAATGTTGTTCCCTGGTTTACAAAAGGTTCCTTCAGAGGTGAACATAGAAACTCATATGGTACTGGTCGGTATCTTTTATGGTACATTTGCGGATAATCTAATATAATGGTAAAATCATATTTACCCAACATATTCAGTATAAGATACATTCATCACTGCACTTTGAAATGTAGGTGTGGGCAATGTGCTGGCGGGGGCTCTTTAGCATATTTGAGGGCATAGTCTAAAATATGTTGTATTTGTGGCAACCATCAGTGGAAACGTTGTATCAGTTTAAGTGGTTGGCCTCTTTTGACACTGTCATTTATGCAGTTTTTGTAAGAGATTGTTTTGTGCTGTTCCAGTAGATTAATGTCATTTGGTTCACAGAAAGTTCATGTTTAATTTTCAATGATTTAATGACAACTAGCTGTAAGTGGATTATTGTAAAATGCACAGTAACTTACTGTAGCTGATCTGTCACACTTACTGACCTGATGGTGTGGCAGAGAAGTGAGTAGTACAATGACAAGGTGACTATCTGTAAATTGTATGGACCTTTGTTCTCCAGCTTTGTTAAATGCTGACATAAGTGCTTGTGATACCAGATCGTGTATTAGCATAGTGTTTATGAACTGAATACAACAGAACACATTAACTAGGATGACATTCCCTCTCATGGGAGACCGAAAAGAGCTAACTGAAAGCCACGCTTCCAATATTCTGATAGACTGCCACTGCTACAGTATGCTGCCAGTTAGTAATGTTACGTTTTATACCAGAGCTCCAAGGCATGCGTCGAAATTACTAAGCAGTTTACTTCGAAGCAGTACGCCGATGCCTGTATCACTTTATCAGAAACATGTGATCAATGACGTCCGAAGCTTTGCTTCGTTGAACAACCACCTGATTGGTTTGGTATTGGTTTCAGTAAAATACAAAAGGCTACTCTGCGCACACACTACAGTGTGTGGGACATCATCTATAATAATATGGCTGTTCTAAATTCCTTTCACCAGCAGGTGCCACTAGTGAACACTGTGTTGATCAAAGTCTTGAGTAATTAACCTATTTGACACAATTGGCTTTAAAGCCTCAACACTTCATTTCCCCATCACTACTGCCAATCAGCAAATAATGTTGCATGCTGTCAACGCAGTAGGTTACTGGCATGTATTGATAGTGACAGCACGTTGCCTGTAGGTTATTGTGAAATTTACAAAAACTTTCTGACAAATAGTTTTCAGTTAAGAAATTACACATTTCAGCAACAAGTTGCCATTCATTTACTGGAAAATGCACACTAACATCTTTACAGTGCAGCTCATTGATGACACATGCTCTTACAAAGTTTTCAGAGGATACCATGTCAAAGGGTGTGCTCAACTTGCATTGGCATAACCATAAAACACTTAAACTGCTACAACACTTACACTGACGGTTGGCACAAATATACATCTATTTGACCACCAGTACATTGCCCTCACCTATCAAAGCACAGTGATGATCATACCTTATATTCAAAATATTAGCTTGAAAAATGTCTCATTATACGTACAAGGTACTGAACTGTACCATGTGAGTTCATATGTGTACCTATGAAGTATCCCAGGGAACAACACTGTACCCTACCCATACCCTTATTTTATGTTAATACATGTTCCAAGCAATACGTATGGTACTGGTAGTACTGCAGAAACATCGATGCACTCAAACAAGAGGTCGCAAGTTCAGTCCCGTAAGTTTTCATGTATATTCTATGTCGAGTGTCATTGAACACTGCTAGAACTATTTACTTGAGTCTGGGCAGCTTTTAGCAAAGTGCAGAAATGTGTTCTTGCCAATAAGTCTGTGGCTATATCTCTTTTATGCTCACAGAACTGATGGGGTAGCAGGACATGTAGCGGGATATTTCAGGTTGCTAGTGACCAAGAAGTTATAAGTTTAGGTCCCAAGTGTGGTCACAGTGCAAAATGTTACAAAGTTTTTGCACTAATTGAAATCAGAATACAGCAGCCTACTGTAATTTCATAGAAATAACACCTTCAAGCAGTTGTATATACTTTAGGAAAAGTGCAGAAATGCATTCTTGGCAATGTATGTATAGCCAATCTCCTTTATGTCGGCAGACCTGGTGACGCTGCAGGAACTTCAGGTAGCTTTCAACCAAAAGGTTTAGATTTCAAATCCCAAGTGAGGTTGAGTCCCAAGTAATCAGCATACAGCAGCATACTGTCCTTTAACATTAACACCTTCATTTAGCTGTAAAAATACAGTCACTTGTTGTAGATTAACTGTATTTTCACTGCAACTAGACAAAAACCTCCACGGGACCATGACATAACGTTCTAAGAATGTCCTAAAAACCTTCTTGGGTACGTCCCTGCAACAAACCAGGGAACTAGACAAAACCTGCAGGGAACCATGATTGTTTAAATTGAATTAATGTAAATGATGCCTTTTAATGTCAAATATTCTCAATTTCGTTTGTCACCTGGGTTTTCACATGCTTCAATTTTGTCAGGTGTAGTTTCATGGTATCACATGTTAACATTTTGCATCCCATGTTGTCAAATTTATTTCACAAGGTCATCTTTTCACGTGCTCACATGTTGTCACAATGGTAGTTTCATGTTATCACATGTTGTCACAATGGTAGTTTCATGTTCTCACATGTTGTCACAATGGTAGTTTCATATTATCACATGTTGTCACAATGGTAGTTTCATGTTATCACATGTTGTCACAATGGTAGTTTCATGTTCTCACATGTTTGTCACAATGGTAGTTTCATGTTATCACATGTTGTCACAATGGTAGTTTCATGATATCACATGTTGTCACAATGGTATTTGTGTTATCACATGTTGTCACAATGGTAGTTTCATGTTCTCACATGTTGTCACAGTGGTAGTCATGTTATCACATGTTGTCACAATGGTAGTTTCATGATATCAATGTTGTCACAATGGTAGTTTTGTGTTATCACATGTTGTCACAATGGTAGTTTTGTGTTATCACATGTTGCTTCTTAATTTGTTACATGTTCTCACATTAACTTCTATTATTTTACTTCAACTTCTTGAACCTATTACTTGACTGTATTTGATTTTAATCTACTCTTTTATAATCATCTGAAAAATGCACTTTTACTCTCTGTCTCGTTTATTGTTTTCACTCTCTCAACAAACTTTCCAAAATGTTGAAGTCGCTAACTTTTCAGACTTTGTCTCTCACCAACTCACTCAGTCACTCACTCACACACTCTCTTTCTCTCCTTCCTTTTAGACTTGTTTCAGGCCTGTGGGACTTCACTGATTTCGGGTTTGGGTTCTCCTCTGTTTTTGAACCTGGCAAACTGACCCTAACTTCACCCTGGGGTCAGGGGTTAGAGGTCAGGGGGACTGGTATGCTGTGCTGACCTATTGTAAACACTGTGACAGTCGTAGCGGCCCATATATCATCCAGCCTCCTTCCCAGGCCCAACTGGACCTGGGACACCCACCAATCACTCTACATCCTGCTAAACTGAGTGACCGACTGGGCTTTAATGTGATTTTTCTGTGTTTTTTATATATTTCCACACAATGAGGTTGGAATAATACTGTGAAATTGTGACAATTATGCTAATGCCCTTTAAGTGTAAGAGCTGTTTGAAAAGACCGCCTGTTTTGGTGGGATGGAGTTTTGGTCTGTCTGGTGACATTGACAGACTTTTCTGCCAATAACAGCTAGTTTTTAGTTTTTGCTTCCCCACTCAGACCACTCCCAGACAGTCCGAGGAAGAGTCTTGCTTGAGAAATTGCTCTTTACTATTTTTGTTTCAATTAAGTAAGGTACTTAATTGTTACGGATAAATAATTTGCATTGGACCTTTAATTCATCACCCCTTCACTGTCTATGGGTCTACATGGGGCTCAGTCTCCAGCCAGCCCAGAACGACAGCAATGGAACCTACTCTGGGTCTTGGTCTCAGAGAGAGTCTAACGCAACCGTCGTCTAACCGCTTTAGTGAGTGTTCAAGGCTTCTCTGTGATCTGTCTGTTGCTGTTCTTTTCCACAAAATCATGTTCTGCATTCCAAACATGCAGCGTTTTATGGGTGTTGGTGTCAGCAGTGGGGAAAAGCCAAAAGCCATGCTCAGTCTGCTGAAGTCATTAGCTTTATGACGGACAGCCTCTGAGATATTTTACTGTTACTCCTTCCACCGTGAACCCCCCACACACACACATACACACACACACAGCCAGACCTCAGACATACAGTTGAAGTCGGAAGTTTACATACACTTAGGTTGGAGTCTTTAAAACTTGTTTTTCAACCACTCCAGAAATTATATATAACAAACTATAGTTTTGGCAAGTCGGTTAGGACATCTACTTTGTGCATGACACAGGTAATTTTTCCAACAATTGTTTACAGACAGAATATTTTACTTATAATTCACTGTATCACAATTCCAGTGGGTCAGAAGTTTACATACACTAAGTTGACTATGCCTTTAAACAGCTTGGAAAATTCCAGAAAATGATGTCATGGCTTTAGAAGATTCTGATAGGCTAATTGACATAAGTTGAGTCAATTGGAGGTGTACCTGTGGATGTATTTCAAGGCCTACCTTCAAACTCACTGCCTCTTTGCTTGACATCATGGGAAGATCAAAAGAAATCAGCCAAGACCTCAGAAAAAAATTGTAGACCTCCACAAGTCTGGTTCATCCTTGGGAGCAATTTCCAAACGCCTGAAGGTACCACGTTCACCTGTACAAAACAATAGTATGCAAGTTTAAACACCATGGGACCACGCAGCCGTCATACCGCTCAGGAAGGAGACACGTTCTGTCTCCTAAAGATGAACGTACTTTGGTGCGAAATGTGCAAATCAATCCCCGAACAACAGCAAAGGACCTTGTGAAGATGCTGGAGGAAACAGGTACAAAGTATCTATATCCACAGTAGAATTTGTCCTATATCAACATAACCTGAAAGGCCTGAAAGGGACAAAGATCATACTTTTTGGAGAAATGTCCTCTAGTTCGATGAAACAAAAATAGAACTGTTTGGCGTTAATGACCATCGTTATGTTTGGAGGAAAAAGGGAGAGGCTTGCAAGCCGAAGAACACCATCCCAACCGGGAAACACGGGGGTTTCAGCATCATGTTATGAGTGTGCTTTGCTGCAGGAGGGACTGGTGCKCTTCACAAAATAGATGGCATCATGTGGAAAGGAAAATTATGTGGACATATTGAAGAAACATCTCAAAACATCAGTCAGGAAGTTAAAGCATGGTCGCAAATGGGTCTTCCAAATGGACAATGACCCCAAACATACTTCCAAAGTTGTGGCAAAACTGCTTAAGGACAACAAAGTCAAGGTATTGGAGTGGCCATCACAAAGCCCTGACCTCAATCCCATAGAAAATATGTGGGCAGAACTGAAAAAGTGTGTGCGAGCAAGGAGGCCTACAAACCTGACTCAATTACACCAGCTCTGTTAGGAGGAATGGACCAAAATTCACCCAACTTGTTGTGGAAGCTTGTGGAAGGCTACCTGAAACATTTGACCCAAGTTAAACAATATAAAGGCAATGCTACCAAATACTAATTGAGTGAATGTCAACTTCTGACCCACTGGGAATGTGATGAAAGAAATAAAAGCTGAAATAAATCCTTCTCTCTACTATTATTCTGACATTTCACATTCTTGAAATAAAGTGGTGATCCTAACTGACCTAAGACAGGGAACTTTTACTAGGATGAAATGTCAGGAATTGTGAAAAACTGAGTTTAAATGTATTTGGCTAAGGTGTATGTAAACCTCAGACTTCAACTGTGTATGCATGCAGGTATGCAATAAACATACACACATGCACACTGGACACTGATGAATCATACACTTTCACAGCACGTACACAGATAGTTAAAATTAGAACACACAGACATAAATCTTTTTGCCATTACACGGCATAATAAAAAACACATCCACACTCAAAGTATATCGTATCAGGAACTCCATGCATACACATGGCACACTTATGCCCTCACATCAACACCACCATTCATCTCCCCAGTCCCCTTTTCTTTCTCTGCTCTCTGCACCATGGCTGACCATTTGAAAGTATTGGATCCTGAAACCTGCAGCCGGTTAGCAGTCTGCTTGGTGGGGGATCACTGCTATGTGGGGCCGTTAGGGAACGGTCTCGGTGTGGACACTGGAGTCATCTCCCTGACAACACAAGATGAATGGCGTGTTTATCTCCCCCGGTGACTGACCAGCGTTCAAATCCGTCATCAGCGCCTCCTGATGTTAAACACATTCCCAGAGGTGTCTGCTAACCCCTAATCCCCTGGGCCACAACACTGATGACACACAGACGTACATATATAAACACACACACGAACACACAGCCTCACAGACACACATACACACACACAGAGAAGATTTCTGTAAAGCCATCTTCTCAGACATGAGGGTACGCACGTATGCATGTATGCATGAGCCGTATACATTTTCCTTCTGTCATTATACATTAATTTGACCAATATTTGGGATGGTTATTTAGATGGTTATGAAACCAGCTCTGGATAAATATTCAGTTGAGCATCTCAGCTTTTTGTACTCAGTGGTTGCCCTGCCCTGTGGCCATGATTACCTAATCAGAGATGTGTGTACTGTAGCACAAACTGTAAAGGAGAGAATACAGACAATCCTAAATCCGTATCTATCTATCTATCTACACTATACCGTGCCTTCGGAAAGTATTCAAATCCCTCAACCTTTTCCAAATGTTGCTTGGTTACAGCCTTATTCTAAAATTGATTAAATTGTTTTTCCCCTCATCAATCCACACAATAACCCATAATGACAAAAAAAACTGTTTTTTAGAAATGCTTGCTCATTTATTAAAAATTAAAAACTGAAATATTACATTTACATAAGTATTCAGACGCTTTACTCAGCGCTTTGTTGAAGCACCTTTGGCAGCGATGACAGCCTCGAGTCTTCTTGGGTATGACGCTACAAGCTTGGTTTCTCCCATTCATCTCTGCAGATCCTCTCAAGCTCTGTCAGGTTGGATGGGGAGCGTTGCTGTACAGCTATTTTCAGGTCTCTCCAGAGATGTTGGATCAGGTTCAAGTCCGAGCTCTAGCTGGGCCTCTCAAAGAAATTTCAGACACTTGTCCCGAAGCCACTCCTGCATTTTCTTGGCTGTTGGAAGGTGAACCTTCACCTCAGTCTGAGGTCCTGAGAGCTCTGGATCAAGGATCTCTCTGTACTTTGCTCCGTTCATCTTTCCCTCGCTCCTGACTAGTCTCCCAGTCCTTGCCGCGGAAAAACATCTCCACAGTATGATTCTGCCACCACCATGCTTCACAGTAGGGATGGTGCCAGGTTTCCTCCAGACGTGACGCTTGGCATTCAGGCCAAAGAGTTCAATCTTGGTTTCATTAGACCAGATAATCTTGTTTCTCATGTTCTGAGAGTCTTTAGGTGCCTTATGGCAAATTCCAAGCAGGCAGTCATGTGCCTTTTACTGAGGAGTGGCTTCCAGGGAAAGATTGGTGGATGGTTGTCCTTCTGGAAGGATTTCCGATCTCCATTGAGGAACTCTAGAGCTCTGTCAGAGTGACCATCAGGTTCTTGGTCACCTCCCTGACCAAGGCCCTTCTCTCCCGATTGCTCAGTTTGGCTGGGCGGCCAGCTCTAGGAAGAGTCTTGGTGATTCCAAACTTCTTACATTTAAGAATGATGGAGGCCACTGTGTTTTGGGGACCTTCAATGCTGCAGAAATGTTTTGGTTACCCTTCCCCATATCTTTGCCTCGACACAATCCTGTCTCGGAGCTCTACGGATAATTCCCTCGACCTCATGGCCTGGTTTTTGCTCTGACATGCACTGTCAACTATCAGACCTTATATAGACATGTGTGTGCCTTTCCAAATCATGTCCAATGAATTGAATTTACCACAGGTGGACTACAATCAAGTTGTAAAAACATCTCAAGAATGATCAACGGCAACAGGATGCATCTGAGCTCAATGTTGAGTTTCATAGCAAAAGGGTCTGAATACCTATGTAAATAAGGTATTTCTGTTTTTTATTTTTAATACATTTGCAAAAATGTCTATAAACCTGTTTTCGCTTTGTGATTATGGGGTATTGTGTGTAGATTGCTGAGGATTAAGAAAAAATATTTTTTAGAATAAGGCTGTAACTTAACAAAATGGGAAAAAGTCAAGGGGTCTGAATACTTTCCAAAGGCACATACAAAAGTATGCGAAACACCCATCAAATTAGCGGATTTGGCTATTTCAGCCACACTTGTTGCTGACAGGTGTATTAAATCGAGTACACAGCCATGCAATCTCCATTCTAGACAAACATTGGCAGTAGAATGGCATTACTGAGGAGCTCAGTGACTTTTAACGTGGCACCGTTATAGGATGCCACCTTTCCAGCAAGTCAATTTATCAAATTTCTGCCCTGCTGGAGCTGCCCCGGTCAGCTGTAGGTGTCTGTTATTGTGAAGTGGAAACGTCTAGGAGCAACAATGGTTCAGCCGCGAAGTGGTAGGCCACACAAATTCACAGAATTGGACCGCCAAGTACTGCCTCTGGAAGCAACATCAGCACAAGAACTGTTCGTCAGGAGCTCCATGAAATGAGTTTCCATGCCCGAGCAGCCCTACACAAGCCTAAGATCATCATGCGCAATGCCAAGCGTCATTTGGAGTAGTGGAAACCCATTCTCTGGAGAGATGAATCATGCTTCACCATCTGGCAGTCTATCGGACGAGTCTGTGTTTGAGGGATGCCAGGAGAACTCTACCTACCCAATGCATAATGCCAACTTTAAAGTTTTGTGGCGGAATAATGGTCTCGGGCTGTTTTCCATTGTTCGGGCTAGGCCCCTTATTTCCAGTGAAGGGAAATCTTAACGCTACAGCAAGCAATGACATTCTAGACGATTCTGTGCTTCCAACTTTGTGGCAACAGTTTGGGGAAGGCCCTTTCCTGTTTCAGCATGACAATGCCCCAGTGAACAAAGCGAGGTCCATACAGAAATGGTTTGTTGAGATTGGTGTGGAAGAACTTGACTTGCCTGCACTGAGCCCTGACATCAACCACATCAAACACCTTTGGGATGAATTGGAACGCCAAACATCAGTGCCAGACCTCACTAATGCTCTTGTAGCTGAATGGAAGCAAGTCCCCACAGCATTGTTCCAACATCTAGTGGAAAGCCTTCCCAGAAGAGTGGAGGTTGTTATATCAGCAGTAGGGAGACCAACCCAGAGATATGCTGAGAATTATCAAACAGTTGCGCAAAACTAGTTTTACTTCCAAAAATGTGTTTTTGCTTAAATCTAGATCAACACATTTCCTTTCCAATAAGATTTAGTGTTGACTTAAACTCAGAGTAGTTTCAGATATTTAGGTTAGTCTATTGAGGTCAGGTCATTTAGACGGCTGCTGTATCATACATGAGGTATGCCTCAGACTGCTCATTTACTACACATAGTAGGCAAAAAAATAATGTGCCTATACGCAAGAATTAAACACAGCCTAGACCCTGACTGTTTATCCCTTTCTCTCTGAAAACTCTGATCCTGTGCATTTTTGGGGGGAGGTGTAATGCCATGGGCCCTGGCTCTGGTGACAATTAACAGACTCCAGATGTGGAGGAGAAAAGAGCAGAGGAGAGCAGAGGAGAGCAGAGTGGAACGGTGCGCCCGACAGACCCAGAGAGAGCCAGAAAGGGGCCGCTGGCCCCCAGACCCCACAGGGGACATGACTAACCACTGGGTCACATCCGTCTCCCAAAACTTAACACAGAGCCCTCCCTCTTTTTACTCCCATCTCTCTATTTCCCTCTCAGCTCACTCTGACTTTATCTCTCCCTTCTTCCCCTCGCTAAACTCACTTTCTTCTGTCTATATCAATATCTTCTCTGTTATCCTCTCTCGCTCTTCCCCTCATCTTTGATCCTTGCTGTCCTTCTTTCTTGTGTCCATCAATATCCCTTCAATCTCTTCCGCTTTCCCTATAGACCATAATGCTATGTTCATCTCATTTTGCCCAGCTCACTCTGGAACATGTAGCTCCTCACAGTGATGTCTCTGTTTGAGGAACACAGTGGAAGACATTTAGAGATGTACATGAATGCAAATTAATTCAGGACTTTAGTTTATTCTGGCTGACTGAGTGGGCCTGTCCTCCCAAACAGCACATGGAGCGGATGAGAAGGAATCTGCTGTTTCCATCACCCCTCATCAGAGACACACTCACACGTGCAAACACACACATACACACACACATAAACACACACATACACACACACATACACACACACATACACACACACAGGCAGAGCCGTCATGCCCACTGATTTTTCCTGTAAAAAAATCTAATATTGAAAAAATAATTTTGGGTTACATTTTATTGTTGTTTCTCTGTAATACTACTAACCACCTAGCAATTTTATGAAGTTGGCTTTAGCTATCCCAGATAGGTTCCCAATCTCCCAACCTCATAACTAGATACCAAGAAGCCATTTCAGGCTATCAAGCAAGTTAGAGTATGCTAGCTTATCTAACTATCTTAGCTGGCATGCCTCCTGGCAAGATCGGTAGACTTTAGAAAAGCAAGCAATTACTAAATGTACTGAATAAGACTCACATTCCTTTCAATCGTTTAGCCAGATTTTAGCAGAAATGCAGAGATGCATAATTGGTTTCAAAATTTTACATATTTTTGACCAGGGGTTGGAACCTAAATTATTTTCCAAGTCTTTGATTCTGAACAGAACCATTTTTTTCCTCGTTCCGTTCCACTGTTCCGACCAGCAAAATAAAGTTCTGAACTGGTTAGAACCCCCAAAAAGTTACAGTTTATATCGTTCTTTTCTGTTCCTTTTTAAACCTCTGAAATTGATGGGGTTTTTTTACGTTTGGCTCGACATTAAATTATTTCACCAATCAGTGCAGATTGAGCAGCTTTCAATGGAGCGGCAAGCTATAGTTGTTTACATGCATTGGACAGACAAGTGCAGGGTATGAGATTTAACAGACATTTGGGTTAGAGGAGGAGGATTGGTTTGAAGTTGTGGGCATCTTGTTATGACATGCATTATCTGAATTAGGCTCACAGAATTTGACCTACTGTACAGAGAAGCGGCTTCTAGGAAAGAACTTTAAAGGTCTTTAAACTTCAGAGAGTTGGCTTAACGTTGGACCAGAGCTCGCTCGATAGAGAGCTAACAAGATTGTGTGTGCAGCGTGGCACCAGAATTCAAATAAAAACAAATTTTTCCTTTTTGTAGTTAATAAATCTAATGTGAAACATAATATCTATAGTATCCTTAACTAGAAAAAGTAAATCCATTCTTCTCGAATAAAAAATCTCTCTTCCTAATTTCTCAATCACGTAACGTCAGTAGGCTATATTAGCCTACGCTTCAGAGTGGGAGTGGTATGTAGCCTACACACGCACACACATTGGATATTAGTTTCAGCTGGCAGGCAGACATTGGAATTCCTTTTTGAGTGACAGAGTGAGTGCTTTACATAGGTGCTTTGTTGCATTTTTATTTGTGGGACTAGAAAATGCATAATGATTATGTCTCTAAATTGCAGGAACAAGGTCTCTCAATTCAAAATGTTCAAACTTTCTCCCCCCAGCCACCTTCATGTACTTTGTGCCCCTTCAGATTTTTGGGGGGCATGACACTCCTGCACATGGGATTCCAGATGTCCTGCTTATTCCGTCTTCATTCTGGGAATCCTCCAACTAGAATTTCCAGAAAACCAGGGAATTCTTTGAAAGTTCCTGGAACTTTGCCACCCTACACACACACACACCCACACACACACACACACACACACACACACACACACACACACCACACACACACACCACACCACACACACACACACACACACACACACACACACACACACACACACACCACACACACACACACACACACACACACACACACACATATTGTTATAAAACATTTAATAATTTAATCGTTTTAACTGGTTAGGTTAGTGTTGATTTACATGGGGAAATATATAAACCGTATCAGATGACGAACGTATGTGTGTGTATGTGTCAAATCAAAATAACAGTGAAGGCCTTGAGATAGAAGCTATTCTTCAGTCTCTCATTCCCAGCTTTGATGCACCTGTACTGACCTCACCTTCTGGATGGTAGTGAGGTGAATAGGCAGTGGCTTGGGTGGTTATTGTCCTTGATGATCTTTTTGGCTTTCCTGTGACATTGGGTGCTGTAGGTGTCCTGGAGGGCAGGTAGTTTGCCCCCGGTGATGCGTTGTGCAGACCACACCACCCTCTGGAGAGCCCTGCAGTTGTGGGCGGTGCAGTTGCCGTACCAGGTGGTGATACAGCCCGACAGGATGCTCTCAATTATGTATCTGTAAAAGTTTGTGAGGGTTGTAGGTGACAAGCCAAATTTCTTCAGCCTCCTGAGGTTGAAAAGGCGCTGTTGCGCCTTCTTCTCAAACTGTCTGTGTGGGTGGACCCTTTCAGTTTGTCTGTGATGTGTGTGTGTGTGTGTGTGTGTGTGTGTGTTGACGTCAAGAGGACTAGGCTAAATGGTAAGCTTAAACACAGTTATTTTAGGAATGCATTGCATGCCTCTACTAAAAGGATGTGTCTTAGTTATCAGTAGTTTGCTTTTACACACATACATACATACATACATACATACATACATACATACATACATACATACATACAGTATATACTGTGGCAGGCATGAACTTTGTGCTACACTGCCATCTACAGAGCTTTAGCGCTATTTCTTCCAGTGTCACAGTAATTTTCTCTCTGAATGTGTGAATGTGATGGATGGAGAGGGGAGTGAGAGAGAAAGAAAGAAAGAAAGTAAGAAAAAAAAGAAAGAAAGAAAGAAAGAAAGAAAGAAAGAAAGAAAGAAAGAAAGAAAGAAAGAAAGAAAGAAAGAAAGAAAGAAAGAAAGGGGAAAAAAAGAGTGAGAGAGAGCAAAACATTGGCCACAAGCTTCCGGGAGGGATACAAAGTTAGCCGTGGTATGAGCTGCTCATTAAATGCATAGCCTTGTGACCTGCTGAGTGGGGCTCATATACCTGCTGATTGAACAAGCCCTGCACGGATCCTCCCGACTCAACCCTGATTGCCCATCCGGCTGGCTCAGACCTGACTCATACACATACCGCTGGGCCTCACAGGGTTACAAACAGACTTCAATCAGACCTGCTCTCCACAACTATTATGACTTCCATCACACCGGCAAAATTGGACTCTGTGACACACAATCATTACCCATAGTTAGAAAGGGATACACACATATATTCACATTCAGTCTCTCACTTTCGCTCACACACACACACACACACACACACACACACAACACACCACACACACACACACACACACACACCACCACACACACACACACACACACACACACACACACACACACACACACACACACACACACACACACACCACACAACCCAAACACACACACACACACACACACACACATACACAAACACACACCCTTACATTTACATGATCACTCACGTATACACTCACACACACGCACACACACACAGACACACATAGACACGCACGCTCACCCTCACACTGACTACCATAAATACTCATAAGAGAATGATATGACAAAGTGGAGCCTTTTAAACCATCTATTTACATTTCATCGAGACTCCTCTACGAACCAGACTACTGCTCGGGGACCATGGTAACAGCCATCACCTGGATGACAGCATATTAGAGCCCAGGAACAACACAGGGCCAAACAACAAATAAGTCCTTGCCTGAACAAATCACTGCAAGTCCGTAATCCAGTTGATTTATTGATTGCCCAGGTGAATGCCTTACCATTGTCTTTCAATTCTTGTCGTCCGTTTCTGCGTCAAAATTCAACTAAAACAAGGCAATGATTATTTGAAAATGAAATAACCCAGTATTCTGATGATAGAGACTAAATCTAGGTGGTCATGTTGTTTCCTAGAGCTGGAATTCCCATTGTAAATATCATGCAAACTACAGTATATGACTGGCCCGGTGCTTTCCAGCATAACACAAATGAATAATGACAATAATAACTACTCCACTAAGCAGGCATGATGATGAATGTGGTCAAAGAGAAATATTTACATTTAAGTTAACTATTTGGAATTGTGTTTAGGATCTTTAACTATCTGTAATCAAGCGACACACATCATCAGGGGAAGTTTATGTTTCTGAAAAGCTCCAATCAGATGGTTCGCGGCCGAGAAGTACGTGGAGGAAATACAAATATTAGTCTACTGGAAGAGACAGAGTGGGCTTTGGGTTTAAAAAATATCAACAATACAGGGCGGGATGTGAGATCAAAGTCTCCGTCAAGGAGAACAACAGGTGGAGACGTCGGTTTTGGGGTTTCATACATGTTGGTGTAGTTTCTATGAAACACAACAGTTGGCTGAATTAAACTAATTTAGGCTGTTCATAGACTCAGTGATTTCACACACACACACACACACATACCACAGCTCATCTTTCATAGATATTCTTGAAAAATACAGTGTGTTAATTACTTATTCATGCGGAGTTGCTGAAAACTCATGGGTTGGTTCCGGTGCTGTAGTTATAGTTTGCAGTGAGGGAAACAGGGTCACAATGTCCCTGGTGATGATGTCATTAGCCACGTCAGACTGGCCAATGAGGGAGTGAAAAAGGAATGTTACTCTACGCCACTGCCCCCAAAGGCAGCTCCACTACAACAGTAGAGCAAATATAGAGAATTACAGGGATTTGGCTCATACATAATAATGGCATACATCAGACCACACAGAGAGAAAAAGTGGTTCTGATGCGGGACAGGCATCCTGCAGGAGGAAATGTGTTTATAAAGATATAGAGAGAATGAGCACAGATCTTTCTAACCCCTCAGGACACTTTTCTGCATGAGCATTTTCTCTGAGTAGGTAAACTGTTTTAAAAGGTATGTTTTCCCCTGTTACAGGGAGAGCTATCAAAGGACAAAATAGTTTGTTTCATTTGTTTGTGTTTGTGCCCCTTGATTATTTTATGTGTGTGCGTTGCGTCCGTCCCTGCGTGTGTGTATGTACACCTTCGTCAGCTCAGCCGCTCTTGCCACCACACATGAAGTTAGCAGATGTTGCTGCCGGTGCGGCGGGTTTTCCTTTCTGGCCCCTCATACACAAGGTCACGGTGGTCAGTGTGTGGAGATAACAGGCATGCCAGGCCAACTCCATGCACCCTGCCCATATCACACACCTGGCAGGGGCCCAAACACGGCATAGGCAACACCAAGCCAAGCACCACTCATCCAGCCAACACACAACACAGCCTGACCTTAGCCCCATTTTCCCACCCTGATCCAAATCCTTCCTCCATGTGCCTCTGAGCCGATCGAATGAAGGGTTATAAGTGTTAAGTGACAATTAATTACCTGATGAGTAAATAATATGGAAGGTCCACAGAGGGGTAGTTTACTGTGTCAATGCCAATCTAATTATTACAGAGGTGCAGCAGATGATAATGTAGCCAACAGACCACTTTAACATCTTTTAAAACTAGTATCTGTGTAAAAGTAAAGGCCCATAGTGCAGAATGGTCATTCACACTGTTTAGAGTCAGATACTATGGAAACATTAATGGGATTAAAAGAGGGCAAACCGGACACAGTCAGCACATAGCTGCTGTGTTTTCGAGGAAATGACAGCATTCTTGGAAACCTTTGCTTCTGTACTGCTGCGGATGACAGTTTTTCTATTTATCCATTCAATATTTTTCCCCTGTTTCTCCTCTTGTGCAGATATCTAGGCTAGCCCTACTGCCATTCCCTGCCGCTGGTTGTAAGCCTACGACAGAGAGAGGCTGGAAGAAGAGCAACGGTGAACCATTGGGGAAATTACAGGAAAGCGTCAAATGTTTGGGTTCGATAGCTCTCTCTATATAAATATATATATATCTCCCCATAGAGGAGACATAGGCCTACATTAATGCGAGGGAAGTTAAGCCTACTATTGCCCTTCCCCTCGCATAAATATTTGGCTTCCTCTGATATATCTAATAAAACTGTTTTATAATGTTTCCCCAGTGTTTTCCAATAGAGGAAGGATGTAAGCTATTTTATAGGGGGAAAGGAAAAGAGAGAAAGAAAAAGAGAAGAGAGATTGAATTTCAGAGCGCACCTTATGTAAATATTTGAGACATCTGCGAATCCCGGATAACCTTTTCCGTCTTGAGAGAGATTCACTGTTTCCTGTGATAAGTTCTCACTCTCACCTCTCCAATAAATACTGTCTCGGGTGCTATCAATAGCACGAAAAGTCATCCATCTAGCCTAGGGCCTAGGCTACTTCTCTTCCTAAACCTAGACTAGAGAACATAAGTTTGTAACACGCCTTTACTGCCAAAACTAACAAAATAACACCTCGCACGCAATCTTGATATCCATACCTGTCGGCTTCCTTTGAACAGAACCATGTGATCAACTCATTTACCAATCACATAATTTTTTGTTTTGTATTCCGTATGTGATTGGTCCTTGGGGATTTTGAAAAATACAAAATCCTCTATCATTTTTCATTCTGTAAATGTCAAAAGAAAACTACGGGGTGGGCCGAAAACATGTTGCTATTGGTTCTACTTTTAAGAATATAGAAGCACTCTTATCAACTTCCACTGTCCTACAAGAGGTGGTGAATTCTCTCTTCCCTTCAGTTGGTTCCTCAATTGAATTCACTTATGTAGGCTTACCTTGGAGAGTGAGTATAGCAGCAGTGTTCAAATCATCATTGTTAAAAGGCAACCACCACCACAGGTAATTCATGAATAGTAGTCTGTAGTCTGTAATCTGTAATCTGTCTAGCAACCGTCACACATTAAAAATGGAAAACTGAGCAGAAGAAAAAACAGTGTATATGTGTGTCAGACACTCTAAAGACCTGTCATCAGACACTAAGGAGTGGTGTGTGTGTGTGTGTGTGTGTGTGTGTGTGTGTGTGTGTGTGTGTGTGTGTGTGTGTGTGTGTGTGGTGGTGTGTGTGTGTGGTGTGTGTGTGTGTGTGTGTGTGTGTGTGTGTGTGTGTGTGTGTGTGTGTGTGTTGTGTGTGTGTGTGTGTGTGTGTGTGTGTGTGTGTGTGTGGTGTGTGTGTGTGTGTGTCTGTGTGGATGCTTACATGTGTGGCATCAATGAATTAATATGTATGCTTTGTTTTGGTGTCATGTATGTAAGCCTTGTTATTCATTTATTTTCCGTCTGTGATGTGTAGGTTATCAATTGAGATGTTACATCATCTGAACCATGGCCACATCAGAGAGAGAAATCCCCCATGAGCCAGCAGTTCTCCATGTGATGTATGTGTTAGTTATCAGTTTGCGGTGTTGAGAAAGAAAGAATCCATGTCTCTTCATTAGCATTAATCTGCCTTTAACTTCGGAGAAAAGAGCCACAATGACAAAAGTCTTTGATCCAATAATTCACCAAGGTTATTTTTCATCTCTTTGTGAGTGTTCTCACAGTTGTGTAATGAATACATTCAGTATATCCTTTGATTTTTTCAAATGTCCAACAAGTTCATCTAATTTCTAACACAGTTGATTTATTAGTTGAAATAGTGTTATATTCAGTCTTCATTTCACCTATCTGCCCCTATCACCCGCCCCTTCTCTCCCTTCCACAGCCCGTCCAGAATAGACTGTGTGACAATGATATGGGGTCAGACAGGTGTGTGGCGGGGATCCAGGCAGGGACTCCTGGCGTCGGTGAGTACCTGTTACATTGCCGTGAAAAACTATTTGCCACCTTTAATGTGTCATATTATGGTGGATTGCAATGTGACATCCAATCTCTAGTTGTATCCATTTAAGAGAGAGGATGTCCAGCAAATTTACATCATCAAAAATGTACATTCAGAATACATGTCAGAGCAAGGAGTAAACTGCTGTTGTCAGAGATTATCTACATCCTATAAACTGGAAATCCTTCTCAGTCACGGTTATGATGAATCCCAACCACTTACAGATTAGTTTAGGTAAATGTTTTACATATCAGTGCAAAACATAAGATGAAAAACAATCAATATACATGCAAAAACACAGATATTGAAACAAACAATAAAAAAAAAACTCTACCTGCAACAGTGCATGCTGGGAAATATGACAATGACGCCACTCCCACATCTGTAGCTACGCCATAGTTTTAACTCCCTGTCTCTAGTTACTCTTAATGGAGTTACTGTAAAGTAATCAGTCCCAATCGACTCCAGTTATGAACACTAATGATAAGATAACTCCAGTGTTAATTTAAGCCTGCATTTTTTTACTCTATGATTTCAACTCTCTTTGATTTACTGTGTGAGTGAACAAACAACACACCATTCGTATACTCATTTAATTTATTTAATAAATGAAGTTAAGCAACAGCCAATGCCTCTGTGTGAAAAAGCCATTACCCCCTTACTGTCACCTTTAGCTGCGATGACTGCAACCACATAGCTGTGGATGTATTTTGGCCCACTCTGAGTGACTGATAAACAATTACGGAAGCGTTTGGTTGCAGTCATTCCAGCTAAAGGTGGCGAAACCAGTTATTTTTTTACAATTACTTTTTTGCACAAACAATTTGGGTGTTGCATAACTTCTCTTTATTAAATAAAGGTTACTTTTATCTAATATTAGGTTTTGGTTGAAGATCTGATAACATTCAGTGTTTAAAATATGCAAAAATCAAGAAAACTGCTGTGACGATGACAGGTCTTTAAAGTGTCTGAGACACGCACGCACGCACGCACACACACATACACACACACACACACACACCGTAGTACGAGTCCAAAACAGTGCGTTAGTACTACCATGTGTCACTTGCCATCAGGCCATGGCTCAATGAGCGCCCCACTCTGTCTCACCAGAGAGTCAGTCACAGGGGGAACTCTGTTCCTGTCCACCACCTCTCACTCTGTTACACAAGACCTGCTCCTTCAGGCCTGGGGAACCTCTCACTCTGTTACACAAGACCTGCTCCTTCAGGCCTGGGGAACCTCTCACCTGGTTACACAAGACCTGCTCCTTCAGGCCTAGGGAACCTCTCACTCTGTTACAACAAGACCTGCTCCTTCAGGCCTGGGGAACCTCTCACTCTGTTACACAAGACCTGCTCCTTCAGGCCTGGGGAACCTCTCACTCTGTTACACAAGACCTGCTCCTTCAGGCCTGGGGAACCTCTCACTCTGTTACACAATACCTGCTCCTTCAGCCTGGGGAACCTCTCACTCTGTTACACAAGACCTGCTCCTTCAGGCCTGGGGAACATCTCACTCTGTTACAACAAGACCTGCTTTTTCAGGCCTGGGGAACCTCTCACTCTGTTACACAAGACCTGCTCCTTCAGGCCTGGGAAACCTCTCACTCTGTTACACAAGACCTGCTCTTCAGGCCTGGGGAACCTCTCACTCTGTTACACAAACCTGCTTTCAGGCCTGGGGAACCTCTCACTCTGTTACACAAGACCTGCTCCTTCAGCCTGGGGAACCTCTCACTCTGTTACACAAGACCTGCTCCTTCAGGCCTGGGAACATCTCACTCTGTTACACAAGACCTGCTCCTTCAGGCCTGGGGAACCTCTCACTCTGTTACACAAGACCTGCTCCTTCAGGCCTGGGGAACCTCTCACTCTGTTACACAAGACCTGCTCCTTCAGGCCTGGGGAACCTCTCACTCTGTTACCACAAGACCTGCTCCTTCAGGCCTGGGGAACCTCTCACTCTGTTACACAAGACCTGCTCCTTCAGGCTTGGGGAACCTCTCACTCTGTTACACAAGACCTGCTCCTTCAGGCCTGGGGAACCTCTCACTCTGTTACACAAGACCTGCTCCAGCAGGCTGTAGACATGCTCCTTCAGGCCTGGGGAACCTCTCACTATGCAGACGTCTTTTGGCTGACAACACTCCTAACCATATAACAGAGCTTTGCTACTAGAGGAGGAACAGATGTACTGGGCCTAATGTTTTAATAGAAACATAGTAAGTGTGAGTGTAGTAGGTGTGAGAACTGCCTAAATGGATGCAGAGTGTGTATCCCCTTGCGTGTGTCTGGCATTTGGAAATTAGTTTCTGTTTTGTTGTGTGTGCTAGAGTGAATATTAATAGCATGTGTTTGTGACTCGTTGTGTGGATGATGTGTTCATGCTATGAATGATAAACTCTTACATAAACACTGTGAAACAGCGATGGTCACATACTTACACTCACAACATAACCTCTCTTCCCTCTGTCATATGGGAAATGGGATGGTACGGTGACGTCATCAGCGGCGATGCTATACTGAACAAAAAATATAAATGCAACTTGCAACAATTTCATTGATTTTATTGAGTTACAGTTCATATGAGGAAATCAGTCAATTGAAATAAATTCATCACATGACTGGGAATACAGATATGCATCTGTTGGTCACAGATACCTTAATAAAATGGGCCTCACAATGGGCCTCAGGATCTCGTCACAGTATTTTTGTGCATTCAAATTGCCATCGATAAAATGCAATTGTGTTCGTTGTCCAGAGCTTATGTCTGTCCATACCATAACCCCACCGTCACCATGGGGCACTCTGTTTACAATGTTGACATCAGAAAACCGCTTTCCCACACGACGTCTTACACGTGGTCTGGAGGCGGCTTATGTTAGAGAAATAAACATTAAATTCTCTGGCAACAGCTCTGGTGGACATTCCTGCAGTCAGCATGCCAATTGCACGCTACCTCAAAACTTGAGACATCTGCGGCACTGTGTTGTGTGACAAAACTGCACATTTTAGAGTGGCCTTTTATTGTCCCCAGTACAAGGTGTAATGATCATGCTGTTTAATCAGCTTATTGATATGCCTCACCTGTCAGGTGGATGGATTATCTTGGCAAAGGTCAAAATGCTTACTAACAGGAATCTAAACACATTTGGGCATGACATTTCAGAGAAATAAGCTTTTTGTGTGTATGAAAAATTTCTGGGATCTTTTATTTCAGCTCATGAAACATGGGACCAACACTTTACATCTTGCATTTATATTTTTGTTCAATGTATATTTGATACCTTCTAGAAAGCTCTATACGTTGTTGAGGATTTAACCTGAAACCCATGGTCTTTACTTTGCAGTGTATATCACACAGTCACAGTGGGCTGTGTTATGTAGCAGGTAAGGGTAGGGAAATGATTGTGAAAAAGATGGCTGCTGTTTGTGTCTTCACTGTGAGCCCTGTGGGCTCTCACTATGCCAGGTAGATACAGTAGAACGGTGGATTACATTCTCACTCACACCCACTCCCCTTACAACTCTCCTAAACATGAAAGCCTGTCAGAAGATCCCAGTATATAAGCCTATAGCTAAATATATAGCTAGCTATACCTGTCAGAGAAAGAGAGAGAGAGGGAGAGGGCAAGAGACAGAGGGGAAGAGAGAGAGAGAGATGAAAAGATCATCATACAGTTCACGTAGATGCCTCTTTTGAAAGCTAGATATGAATAGATGTCACTGTCAAGTCTGATCATTGAAAGGAGCTGTACATCTTTCTCATCATCACCTCTCTGATCCTTTTGAAACGTACTCTCTTAAAGGCATGCAGAAATGGATCTCGATATAGAATGTCTTACATTATTTAGATCGTCTCCTACTGTAAGAACACATCAGTAGAATGATTCTGAACACTGTGTACCATCAAGATAGCTCAGAGAAGTCCCATTACCCGTCAATGCTTGCTGCTATTCCACTGGTTGAAAAAAACGCTGTTTCCATGTCATTTCAACCAAAAAATGTAATGTGATGACGTTGAATCAACGTGGAAAACTGATTGGATTTGGAAAAAGCATTAACGCAAAGTAATTTAGTATTTTTCACCCACATTTTAACCTAAATTCAATGACGTGACATTTTTGGTTGATTTCATGTTAGTTGACAACTCAACTATATGTAAGTCAAAACTAGATGTTGAAATGACGTCTGTGCCCAGTGGGATGCTTCAAGGCTCTGGGAATGTGCATCATGGTCCTGTGAGAACATCAGGAATATCCCTCCTCCGTTTGAGGGATTTCACTTACACTGTTTCTTCATCAATAGATTATGAATGACTGCAGTATGTTTTAACATGTAACTGCATTTACATTTTAGATGGGTAGTGTAGTGCAGCCATCTAGCAGACAACAACTATAGTATGTGACATATGATTTCATACAATCAGATAAATATGTATGAAAAGATAAACACACAGTACATATAGGATTACATTTGTGTATTGTGTAACATTTTCTTGTACGTGATTAAATATGACTTTGTCACGTTCTTGACCTGTTTTATGTTATTTTTTGTATGTGTTTAGTTGGTCAGGGCGTGAGTTGGGGTGGGCATTATATGTTTTGTGTTTCTTGTTTACATTTACATTTACATTTACGTCATTTAGCAGACGCTCTTATCCAGAGCGACTTACAAATTGGAAAGTTCATACATATTCATCATTTAGGTCACTTGAAATTAGCCTTATATGGTTCTCAATCAGAGACAGGTGTTTGACGTTTTCCTCTGATTGAGAACCATATATAGGTTGGCTGTTTCACACTGTTGGTTTGTGGGTGATTGTCTTCCGTGTCTGTGTCTGCGCACCACACGGGACTGTTTCGGTTGTTCGTTCGTTTGATGTAGTCTGTTCCTGTTCCTGTAGTTATGTAAGTTCCATGTTCAGGTCTGTCTACGTTATTTTGTAATTTTCCAAGTGTTTTTCGTGTTCGTCTTCGTCTTTAAATAAATATCATTTATGTCTACATACCTCGCTGCGTGTTGGTCCGACCCATGCTCCTCCTCGTCTGAGGAGGAGAACGAATATGACTGTCGTTACAGACTTACAGTTTTTCCCCATTGTTTACACACTAAAATTGGAACTTGAAACGCAAGCACCGAAACCTGAAACTCATGTACCAAATCCCTAAACCAAGTCAGCAAAATTGCAAGCACAAATAGTGATTTACACTCAGTTTTCAATTCTATATCACATGTTTTGCAAAACACTCTACATTAGGCACAACATTCAAAATTAAAATATTTTTAGTCCCTTTGGAAAGCAACGCCAATCACAATGCCAAGCTCTATACACCAATTGGCAACACCCACTCCTCACAGGTGTAAACACTAGTTGCTGAATTGTTCACTTAGAAATCAGAGTTTTAGCACTATAAAAGGCCACAGATGAGCTTTCCTGTTTCGGAGGAAAATGGAAGTCAATGGTGAAGCAAGAGCTAGAGGTGAAGGAGTGAGAGGAAGAGGAGGATGAGGACGAGGAAGGACAGTTGTTTCAGATGAGATCAGGGCCACATTGGTTGACCATGTGCTCAGCCATGGATTGAGTATGAGGGAGGCTGGGCAGAGAGTTCAACCTGAGCCGCTACACGGTTGCATCTATCATCCGTACATTCAGAAATGACAACCGGTAAGTTACCTACCATCTACACTAAGCTCTTTATGTATATATACTGCAGTCCGACATATCAGTAGGCCTATGTTATAGTAATGTCATTTCATATTGAAAGAAAATAGATACTTTTAGCTTACTGTAAGCAATCATATCATATTTGTGGATCTTCTGCAGAACTGAGAGACGGCCAGGCCATGGTGTAAGACACCGGCTGTTCACACCAGAACAGGAGACCGCTTTTGTGAACATGGTGGTGGCAAACAATACCATTAGACAATGAGAAATACAGAACCACATAATTGTAGACAACACAATATTCAATAACATTCACAAGGTGGGCTTGTCTACATTGGACTGTGTATTACAGCGCAACCGAATCCGGATGAAACAGGTCTACAGGGTGCCATTTGAGGAAACTCAGAGGGTTAAAGAACAGCGCTATGAATATGTGCAAGTAAGTACTATACTGTGAATTTACTATCATATCTGCACTGTAAAGACACATTACAGTACAGTAATCCAGTGTATTGTGCCTCACCATATTGACTGCTCTAGGTCTATATTACATACTGTCTGTCTGTTTCAGAGAGTCTTGGAGCTGGATGCCGCTGCAAGTCAGCACTTTTATATTTACATTGATGAGGCTGGCTTCAACCCAGCCAAAAGAAGGGGACGGGGACGGAACATTATTGACCACCGTGCCATTGTAAATGTCCCTGGACAGCGTGGAGGGAATATCACCATGTGTGCAGCCATTAGCCAGCAAGGCGTCCTCCATCACCATGCCAACCTTGGTCCCTACAACACCGCCCTTCTCATCACATTCCTGGACACACTACACGGCATCCTCATTCCAACCGAGCAAAGGGGTGGCCAGAGCAGCCCAGGTATGGCTGCTCTGGTCCGCAACTGGTTCATCGAAAAGCCACAATTTATATTTCTATACCTCCCACCATATTCCCCATTCCTAAACGCAATTGAAGAGTTTTTTTCGGCATGGCGATGGAAGGTGTACGACCACCATCCCCTCGCACGCATGCCTCTTCTCCAGGCAATGGAGGATGCATGTGGTGAAGTTTATGTGGGGGCTTTTGGCGGCTGGATCCAACACGCCAGAAGATTCTTTCCCCGCTGTTTAGCCATGGCGAACATCGCTTGTGATGTAGATGAGGTGCTGTGGTCAGACCAAAATAGGAGGCAGGATGCAGCCTAATGTCTTTTGTCTTACATTTTGCATGTTTTTGTGTTTAGAGTTTTGAGAGAATGAGACACTTTCATTTTTTTTAACAGCAAACGCTTTATCTTACTGAATGTTTTTCCTGGTTTTCTCCTGTTAGGTATGGAAAGTGTTACATACAAAACACAAGTCTTCAAAAATACTACATTTTCATTTTGAAAATAAAAGACAATGTTTTTGTTACTGTATTGCATTTGTGTGTTTTATTTATGTATATTTGAGTAGGTATATATTACTGTAACAATCTTTTACAACCGGCTACACTGTAACACTGAAAATGCAAAAGGCATAAACCTACTGATGGGATATTCATAGTAATGTTTTGTGTTGAGCACATCAGTGTGTTGGTTGGTAGACAGATCTACTCATATGACGTGTGTGTCATTTTGAAGCAAAAAAGCATTTTGGAAAGAGAAAACCGTTTTGAATGCAGTATTTGCTTTTGCTAGAGATTTGTAGAGTTTTGTGTGTTGTGTTTTGGGAAAATGGCCCAAAGATTCAGCAAACGTGTGTAAACAATTGTGGAAAACTGTAATAATCCTACTGTATTACTGTCACGACTTCTACCGAAGATAACCCCTCTCCAGGTTCGGGCGGCGCTCGGCGCTCGGCGTCGCCGGTTTACTAGCCGCCACCGATCCCTTTTTCCTTTTCTGTTTTTTTTGTCTGTGTTCATTTTCACACCTGGTTTCAATTGCGTTTATTTCTGTGTGTATATGGGGCACCTGTTACCTGCCTTATTTCGTGCGGGATTAAGCTTGTGGGGGTTGTTGCGCTCGTTTATGGTTGATATTTCTTGTTCTCGTTATTACGCACGTGTAGTTTATTTTTCGGAACTGAGTTTGTTCCTCCGTGCGTTTGGCAGAGTTTCGGTTTTGTTTTACTGATCTCCTCTGTGAACTGTGGGACCTTATATAGAGGGATCTGTGCCAATTTTGTATTGGTGGACTATGAATATATAATTATTATATTAAACACGCTTCTCAGTATCCCTGCTCTCCTGCGCCTGACTCCTACACCTCTCACCGAGACGCACCTTATCACAATTACACAATACAGCATTAGGGGAGACCGGGGCACAAAGTAACACTTTTAGGCTTTTGATTTTTGGGGTGAAAATATCATTTGAGGTAGATTCATAATATTTTTATACGAACAACATCTCAGCTACCATTACAGACTGGGACATACCAATCGTTTACATTTCTACCAAAAGTGGCAGATGTAAAATGCCAACCTTGTATTTCTCACGTAGCTAATTGTAACACAGTCTTCAATTGTAAAATTTAGTGGTAATAAAAAATTGCTCGAATTTTAAACTGACACTTGGATGAGACAATTTAGACAAATCTTTGTCATATTAACCTAAAGTAGCAAAAATGTATATATTTTATACAACTTTTAGCCTTCAAAAGTATGAATATTACTTTTTCATTTTTCTAAGGTATTATCTTAGTTGTACTGGCAAACTTGATCTAAATACCTTATAAAGGTTTGGCAACCCAGGGGTCAGTAAATATTGGACATTAGCCCAAAATTTGCCCAACACACGCTGGGCTATTTTGACCCAGTCAGTTGGGTTGCAGGAATAACCCAACATGTTGGGTTGTTTGAATTACCCAAACATGGGTTAATTTAACCATCAATTAGGCTTTTTTAACCATCAGTTGGGTAGACCCAGCATGTAATCTATTGGTTATTTTCAGGAGGTGTGGCCAATTTCCAGGAGGTGTGGCCTAAGGGCAGATAATTCAGATAATTCAGATAATTTCAGATAATTATTTTTGGCCACCCGTAAGAGTACATATCATTCCTGTTCTTCAAGTACACTGAAAGTTTCTAATTATCTATTTTTTCACATGACATATTCCTAACATTATTATTTGCATATCCCAACATTGAGGGAGCGTGGCAGATGCATAGACACTTCACGAACTCAAACACTTGTGTAAACCTCATTAAAACTGTGTCAGTGCTAAACCTTAAAATGTGATCAACAGAACAGATTACAGTTTTTTACAATAGCTTACACACTAGAAGTGGTACTTGAGGCACACTCAGTGAAACCATTAACTCATGTACCTAATCTTCAGACCAAGTCTGCAAGCACATTATCTGCTTTACACTCAGTTTGTAATTGTAAAACACACTTTTTGCAAAACACTAAACACAATTCTCTACATTAGACACATCATTCAAAACTAACAGGTCTTGTGTTTCGTTTGGAAAACACTGCCATTCCAAATGGCACAAACATTTACCGATTACCTACACCCAGTGCTCACGTGTGAAAACAATTATAGTTAATTTCTTCACAAAGAAATCAGAGCTTGAGCACTATAAATAGGCTTCAGGTTGGCTCTCTTGGTTTGGACAACAATGGAGGCCAATTTTGGAGAGAGAGTTAGAGGAAGAGGGCGACAAGGACAAGGACAAGGACAAGGACAAGGAGGAGGAGGACAAGCCTATTTGTTAATGTCACGTTCCTGACCTGTTGTTCCTTTTTCTTGTATTTATTTAGTTGGTCAGGGCGTGAGTTGGGGTGGGCTGTCTATGTGTGATTTTCTATGTTGGGGTTTTGTGTTCGGCCTGGTATGATTCTCAATCAGAGGCAGCTGTCAATCGTTGTCCCTGATTGAGAATCATACTAAGGCAGCCGGGGTTTCACGTGGGTGTTTGTTCTTGTGTCAGTGTTCCGCCACACAGGACTGTCACGGTAGTTATTTTGTATCGCTTTTTGTTAATTATTAAATCACTATGGAAACTAACCACTCTGCGTATTGGTCCGATCCGTCTCGCCTCTCCTCGTCCGAGGAGGAGGATTACGACTGCCGTTACAGTTAATCTTCTACTGTATTTGGTTTTGTCTGTTACTGTTCATCCTGAAATCTGGATGAAAATACAATGTTTTTAGAAAGAAATACATCACATTTTTTCCCTCCTTGCATTTCTGTTTATAGTGTAACTATATACAGAATATGCATACATACTGTATATATTTGTGCACATACATGTACGTGTGAGTGCTAAAACAAACTGCCATGGACTCCACTGCACACTGAACATGCAAAAGACACAAGATAGTAGTGTTTTACGTTTGTCACAGCCGTGTGTAGCTGGCATGTATAAGAGCTAATCATGTGATAGTTTGTGTGTAGAGTGTTGATGCAAAACAATTTTGAGAAGAGTTCAAATAGTTTGAATGAAGTGTTTGGTTTTGCAAGAGATGTGTGATGTTTTGCATGTTGTGTGTGTGTTTTGGGGTTTTGTGGGTAGAGTCTAGAGAAAAGGAGCCATAGTTTCAGAAATCATGTGTAAGCAATTATCAAAAACTGTAACCAGAATGACATTCACTCTCACAGAGCAAAAATAACTTTCTGAAAGCCACATCCCTACTAAGCAACGCCTCTAGTCTTCTGAGCTGACACGTTGGATCACATCTCAATAACCCAGCATCAAGCATCAATAACCCGGCAGTCTTTAAGAAAACAAACCACCTAAGTGACCCAATGCCTGCAATCCAGCGGTTGGGTAACGAAACAAACCAACATTTTTGTGTGTAGCTAGCAAAATAAAAATATAATCACAATTGATTTGTTTTTGAATAAAGCTGTGTTAGCTGTAGAGAGTCGGTGGAGCGAGCTACAGTTGAAGTCGGAAGTTTACATACACCTTAGACAAATACATTTAAACTCAGTTTTTCACAATTCCTGACATTTATTCCTAGTAAAAATACCATGTCTTAGGTCAGTTAGGATCACCACTTTATTTTAAGACTGTGAAATGTCAGAATAATAGTAGAGAGAATGATTTATTTCAGCTTTTATTTCTTTCATCACATTCCCAGTGGGTCAGAAGTTGACATACACTCAATTAGTATTTGGTAGCATTGCCTTTAAATTGTTTACCGTGGGTCAAACGTTTCGGGTAGCCTTCCACAAGCTTCCCACAATAAGTTGGGTATATTTTGGCTCATTCCTCCTGACAGAGCTGGTGTAACTGAGTCAGGCTTTGTAGCCTCTTGTCCGTCACACACTTTTCAGTTTCTGCCCCAAAAATTTTCTATGGGATTGAAGCAGGCTTTTGATGGCTACTCCAATCCTTGACTTTGTGTCCTTAAGCCATTTTGCCACAACTTTGGAAGTATGCTTGGGTCATTGTCCATTGGAAGACCCATTTGCAACCAAGCTGTTAACTTCCTGACTGATGTCTTGAGATGTTGCTTCAAAATATCCACATAATTTCCTTTCCTCATGATGACCATCTAGTTTGTGAAGTGCCCAGTCCCTCCTGCAGCAAAGCACCCCACACCATCATGCTGCCACCCCATGCTTCACGGTTGGGATGGTGTTCTTTTGCTTGCAAGCTCCCCTTCCCTCCAAACATAACGATGGTCATTATGGCAAACAGTTCTATTTTTGTTTCATCAGACCAGAGACATTTCTCCAAAAGTACGATCTTTGTCCCCATGTGCAGTTGCAAACCGTAGTCTGTCTTTTTTATGGCGTTTTGGAGAAGTGGCTTCTTCCTTGCTGAGAGGCTTTTCAGGTTATGTTATATAGGACTCTTTTTACTGTGGATATAGATAACTTTGTACTGTTTCCTCCAGCATTTCACAAAGGTCCTTTGCTGTTGTTCTGGGATTGTTTTGCACTTTTCACACCAAAGTACGTTCATCTCTAGGAGACAGAACGTGTCTCCTTCCTGAGCGGTCTGACGGCTGACGTGGTCCCATGGTGTTTTATAGCTTGCGTACTATTGTTTGCTAACAGATGGACTGGTACCTTCAGGCATTTGGAAATTGCTCCCAAGGATGAACCAGACTTGGCAGGTTTACCGATTTTTTTTCTGAGGTCTTGGCGGACTTTTTTATTTACCTTGATGTCAAGCAAAGAGCACTGAGTTTTGAAGGTAGGCCTTGAAATACATCCACAGGTACACCTCCAATTGACTCAACTTATGTCAATTGAAATATCAGAAAGCTTCTAAAGCTTATGAAATATTTTCTGAATTTTCCAAGCTGTTTAATAGGCACAGTCAACCTAGTGTATGCAAACTCTGACCCACTGGAATTGTGATACCGTGAATTATAAGTGAAATAATCTGTCTGTAAACAATATGTTGAAACATTTTCTTGTGTCATGCACAAGTAAGATGTCCTAACCGACTTGCCAAAACTATAGTTTGTTCACAAGAAATGTGTGGAGTGGTTGAAAAACAAGTTTTAATGACTCCAACCTAAGTGTATGTAAACTTCCGACTTCAACTGTATTTTGTGCTAAATGGCAATGCTAACCATTTAGGAATTGTAAGCTAGCAAGCAAACTGGCAGTGGCATATGGGATAATGGAGAGTGAAGAGATTTATCTTCATATTGCTACATAGCTAGCTTGGTCAATTATTTAGTGTTGTGTGCATTGCGATGCACTTGCCACCCCATTCCGTTAGATGTGTGTGACTGTATGGCTCAGTTAGCAAGCTAACGTTAGCTAGCTAGTTAGCTATGTAATGAGCAAGTGCACATGATCGAACTGAACCTAACAACAAAATCATTCTCCAAGCACAAAACTCCTTAGCTAGATGTAAAAGATGGAAAGACTTGCTCTAGTTCTAAATATGTATTATGCAGCTTTATTGTTTTAGTTAGAACAATTCTGATGAAAAGTGGGTGGATCACACAGGGAAAGTGCCCTATTTTTTCATTTTTCTTGTCACATCCATTAGCTCCCCCACGTGGAGGTTTGTTCTCTCTGATTGGCTCAAAGTCAAGTTTCTCAGCCACTGACGTGCATTGTGATTCTACAAGTAGAAACGTCTGTACCAGGATGGTACACAGAAGGGGCGTCTTTTGTTTAAGCAAGAGAAGGGAAGGCACGTCCTCCTATGATGCTAAGTACTTATCAGCAGTCATATTTCTCAGTGAGTGTGTACCGTTATTGTACTGACTTGTGAAACCCGAAGTATTCATTATATAGAGCTTTCCATGTAGTGGTGAGTCATGTGAAGTGTGAAAGTTAAAAAGGAAATTACACAACTCTTTGCCTAACACATTATAACCAGAGCTGACCGATAGTCAATTTAGTTTATGAGTGCAACGTAAAGGTTAACAATTGCAATTAGGTTTGATGTGCATTGAGAGAAGGCAATCACCAGGGTTAGACAGTGGATCTATAGCTGTGGAAATGTAATTAATGCAAGCCAAAGACAAAGGCTGGTCTTAAGCCATAGACAAGTACTGCAGGCATGTGCATTCTTGTTTCAAAGGCTGTATGTGTGTGTGTGTGTGTGCTGTCTCTTATACACATCTAGATGTGTATAAGAGACAGGCAGGCATGTGCATTCTTGTTTCAAAGGCTGTATGTGTGTGTGTGTGTGTGTGTGTGTGTGTGTGTGTGTGTGTGTGCTGTCTCTTATACACATCTAGATGTGTATAAGAGACAGGTATGTGTGTGTGTTTTTGTATACTTGTGAGTACGAGAAGTCCTCACAAGAACCGTAAACAAACTACAATTCTGAGAAGTGAGGACATTTTCTGGTCCTCACTTGTAAAAATGCTATTTTGGGCTTAGGGGTTAGATTTTGGGTTAAAATGAGGGTTAAGGTTAGGGTTAGGGGTTAGAGTTAAAAGGTAGGGTTAGGTTTTTGGGGCAGGGGTTGGAACCGGTTCAGGGACAGAACCAAAAACCATAAAAGTACTTTTTTTGAGGAACAAAACCATAACTGAGAACAAAAGTGTTCTGTAAAGTTCCAGAACAGAACCATTATTTAAAAGCATATGAACTGATTAATAAAGTTATTTTACATTCCGGGAATTTCTTTTCCAGTCCAGCTGAAAATATTTCAGAGTGTGTGTGTGTAGGCTACCTGCCCCTCCCCCTTCCTCCGAAGCACGCATAGTCTACTGTATCTACTGACGTTACAAGCATTATTCAGAAATTAGGGAGAGATATTTTTAATTGGAGAAGAATGGATTCAGTTTTTCAATGCTAGTTAAGGATACTATAGTTATCAAGTTTCACATTGGATATATTAACTCCAAAAAGGTAAAAAAAAAACACATGTATTTTAATTCTGGTGCCGCTCTGCACACACAAGCTTGTTAGCTAGCTAGCTCTGGTCTAGCTCTGGTCTAGTTCTGGTCTAGCTCTGGTCTAGCTCTGGTCTAGCTCTGGTCTAGCTCTGGTCTAGCTCTTGAAAACTCCAGGCGGCATTATGAGTAATGTAATGGAACTGAGAGTCATGATCAAGGTCTAGCTCTGGTCCACCGTCAGTTAAGCCAACTCTCTGAAGTTCAAAGACATTCAAAGTTCCTTCATAGAAGCCGCTCCTCCGTAGGTATAATACCGTGGGCCTAATTCAGATAATGCATGTCATAACAACAAGATGCCCAGCGCTTCATGTTCAGTGCTCTCCAAACCGACGAAATTTCTGTCTATTCTCGCACCCTACACTACACTTGTTTGTCCAATGCATGTACATACTGTAGTTTGTCCGCTCCATAGCAAGTTGCTCTATCCATTGATGAAGCAATTTATTGTCGAGCTAAATTAAAAATATATATATTTCAGATGTTTAAAAAGGAACAGAAAGGAACGATATAGCGATCACTTTTTCTTTTTTAACCGGTTCAGAACGTGTTTTTCTAGTCGGAACAGTGGAACGGAACCCAAAAAATAATGGTTCTGTTCAGAACTAAACAATTGGAAAATGCATTTGGATTCAAGCCCTGGTAAGGGATTAAGGTTAGGGTTAGGGTTAGAGTTAGATAAGGGTTAGGTTTAGGGTTAGGGGAAATAGGATTTTGAATGGGAATCAATTGTTTGTCACCAAAAAGTCCTCACAAGTATAGATAGACATAGCTGTGTGTGTGTGTCCTTGCGTGTGTGCATGAATGTGCACGTGATGTTTGTGTGTGTGCATGTGTGTGAAGAAAGCGTGAGCATGACAGATAGTAGTGGCGGCTCATCAGATGTTAGTACCACAATAACTAGCCCATCACACTGTCCATCGGAGTATCACATCCTGAGACACATTCTACACAGGAGCACAGAATTTGGTGTTTATGTGAAACTGATGTGTTTCGAGCTGCTGTGTTGTCTCGGAAGAATTTGTACGTGTGTGTGCTGGGTATATTGAAGTGTTTTTGTATTACTGGTTTATGTACTGGCGTGAATATGTTTTTCCCTGTGTGTGTTAGCGCATGCGCCACAGTGTGTACATGCATGTCAGGGAGTGTCTGTGTGTGGGAGAGATGACAGGCCGTCAGAGCTGCTGTGGAGAATTAAAGTAATGCTAAGGATGATAAAGGCCTGGAGGAAGGCTGGGAATAAACAGTCTGATCTGTGACACACACAGACACACATTTGGGGCGGCAGGTAGCCTAGTGGTTAGAGCATTGGGCTAGTAACTGAAATCGAATCCCCAAACTGACAAGGTAAAAATCTGTCCTTCTGCCCCTGAACAAGGCAGTTACTGTTCCCCAGTAGTCATTGTAATTAAGAATTTGTTCTTAACTGACTTGCTTAGTTAAATAAAGGTACAAAAAAAAAACATGTGAGAGGGAGGGAGATAGAGAGAGCAGGGAGGAAAAGGTTGTGGGGGACTTGTTTTTCTCTACTGACACTATAAGAACCACTCGAAGGGGAATGCATTATTGACCAGACAGCAGGCAGGCTTTTAGATGCTGGAGACCAAATCAACCCATAGCACTTAACTTCCCTCAGGTCTACGTGCACGCACGCATGCACAAGCACACACACACATAACCAAACCGTGTGAGGAGGACATCTGAAGAGCTCAGCCCTCTTAAAGACATTCTCTGGTACCTCTGTATACTTTTAGTTCAGAAAGTAGAGCCTATGAGCCAAAAGAAGTCCTCGAAAATTGCGTACTAGGTCACAAATGCAGATATGTGAACTACGTTATTGGTCTCTCTCTCTCTATCGCTCTCTACTGTGTGTGTCTTGCTAGCTGTCACTCACTTGGCAAGGTGCTAAAGCTCATTGGCTGAAACTCGAATTGATAGGGAGCTGACATCCAGCCGATTTGACACAACTGTGGGAAGCACTGGAGTCAACATGGGCCAGAATCCCTGTAGAACGCTTTCGACACCTTATAGAATCCATGCCCTAACGAATCGAGGCTGTTCTGAGTGCAAAAGGGGGTGCAACTCAATATTAGGAAGGTGTTCCTAATGTTTTGTACACTCAGTGTATGAGACAGTTTCAGTATGGCAGTGAATTGAAACAGTATTTGGCAGTAATGTACTTAAACCCACATTATAATCCCACAGGCCTATGCCACATATTCAAATTGTTGAGCCACCTAGTGTGGTGGCTTCAGTCTGTCACACACACACACACAGTGGGGGTGACGCGGGTCTGTGAGCTGTGGTAATTAGCAGCCTCTCAGTGGCGTCTCTCTCTCTCTGGCTGCTGGCTGCTGGAGTACACTGTTTAATTTAAGCTCTCATTATCCCCCTTAATAAGTCAACAAACACTCCAAACGCCGTGTGTGGAATACCCCAAAACACACACACATCCAAAACACACACACAAATACGCACACACACAAACACACGCTCCTCGTTGTCCCCGTTATTTGTGTGAGGAGGTGAGCCGCCCCCGAGCCCAGTGGTCGTGGTGTAATGAGATAATGAGTGTGTGGGGAAAGGGAAGGTGATCTGAGATGGGAGAGGAGGGATTCTCCGGGTGAGAGGCACACAGCATGCAGGTCTCCCATTATGCCTTCAGAAAGTATTCACACCCCTTGACTTTTTGAACATTTTGTTGTGTTACTGCCTGAATTTAAATTTGATTAAAAATGAGATAATAATGTCAAAGTCGAATTATGATTTTTAAATGTTTACAAATTAATTAAAAATGAAAAAATGAAATGTCTTGAGTCAGTAATTATTCAACCGTGTTGTTATAGCAAGCCTAAATAAGTTCAGGAGTAAGTCACGTAATAAGTTGCATGAACTCTGTGTGCAATAATAGCGCTTAACATAATTTTAAAATGACTACCCCACACACACAATTATCTGTAAGGTCCCTAAGTCGAGCAATACATTTCAAGCACAGATTCAACCACAAAGACCAGGGAGGTTTTCATTTGGTTCGCAAAGAAGGGCACCTATTGGTAGATGAGTAAAAAAAATACAAAGCAGACATTGAAAATCTCTTTGAGCATGGTGCAGTTATTAATTACACTTTGGATGGTGTATCAATACACCCAGTCACTACAAAGATACAGACGTCCTTCCAAATCAGTTGCCGGAGAGGAAGGAAACCGCTCAGGGATTTCACCATGCGGCCAATGGGGATTTTAAAACAGTTACAGAGTTTAATGGCTGTGATAGGAGATAACTGGGGATGGATCTACAACATTGTAGTCACTCCACAATACTAACATAAATGACCAAGTGAAAAGAAGGAAGCTTGTACAGAATAAAAAATATTCCTAAAACATACATCCTGTTTGCAATAAGGCACTAAATTAATACTGCAAAACATGTGTCAAAGAAATTACCATTTTTGCCTGGAATAAAAAGTGTTATATTCCAGGCAAATCCAACACAACACATCACTGAGTACCACTCTTCATATTTTAAAGAATGGTGGTGGCTGCACATTGTTATGGGTATGATTGGGCTCCCGAGTGGCATAGCGTTCTAAGACACTGCAACTCAGTGCAAGAGGTGTCACTACAGTCCCTAGTTTGAATCCAGGCTGTATCACATCCGGCTGTGATTGGGAGTCCCATAGGGCCGGTGCACAATTGGCCAGGCGTTGTCTAGATTTGGCCGGGGTAGGCCGTCATTGTAAATAAAAATGTGTTCTTAACTGACTTGCCTAGTTAAATAAAAGTAAAACAAAAAAAAATTGTCATCGGCAAAGACTAGGGACATTTTTAGGATAAAAAGAAACGGAATAGAGCACAGGCAAAATCATAGAGCAAAACCTGGTTGAGACTGCTTTCCAACAGACACTGGGAGACAAATTCACCTTCCAGCAGGACAACAAGACAGAAAAATGGCTGTCTAGCAATGATCAATTACCAACTTGAAGTATTTTTTAAAGAATAATGGGCAAATATTATACAATCCAGGTATGCAAAACTCTTAGAAATGTACCCACAATTTCTCACATCTGCAATCGCTGCCAAATGTGATACATTTCCATTCACAAAAAAATTAAAATCGTCCACTTTGACATTACAGAGTATTTTATGTCGATCATTGACAAAAAATGAAAATAAAATCAATTTTAATCCCTCTTTGTAAAAAAACTAAATGTGGAAAAGTTCAAAGGGTGTGAATACTTTCTGAAGGCACTGTAGCAGAGCTCTGAGTCATGCAAAGTACTGATCCCATATTAAAGGAGATCACTGCGATGTGTTCAGCTGCACAGTCAGACGTCAGCAATGCTTTCATGGATATGCATCACAAACTCACCTCATTAGCATCTAAAACGATTCATAGCGACACCTTGTTTTGATCAAGATCTGTAATGGCTTTCATGTATCGTTCCATCTACCAGTGATACGTTTAAATATTATACACGTTATTATAGCTATTCTTAGGACACAGTAGGGGGGGGGGATTTTAGGAACGCTTGTACAGAACAGTACCACACATTGGATGTTGGAAATACACTGCACAGTTATTCTAGGAGTTCTTCAGGTTTGTGATGTCTAGGGCCGGACAGATGAAAGCCGTTCACATCAGAGATAAGGGGCCAGTGTGAGTGACGGACGGGGAGCTAGTGAAAGTGTGTCAATGTCAGTGTAGCCTGTCAGCGCCCAGACCAGATCCATACAGGGTAAACATTGGGTAATCTGACAGGGAATTAAAGTGCCATAGAGGGAAAAGCAATCGCTCAGAGGAAGTGGGCGCAGGCACCCGAGTGAGGGCATGGTGAAAAATCAGTTATGCCTCTTTAATCTGGTGCCACCTTGACCTAGGTGCTATCAGTCCTGTTTCCATGCTAGCCCGGGCAGGGATGGACAATGAGCGTGTGGTGGCAAGGGCAACATTGGATATGGCAGGCAATGGCACTTGCCACGCCCCAGCTCAAAACCAACATTTTAAAATAGGCTACTAAGATCATTCCAATCCCGATTAAAATGATGTAACTTTGCCTTACCTAAGGTTTAGCTGAAATGATGCCACTGGGGGGTTGCCCACTGGCACTAATACCTGGTCCCTACCTGGCACAGTATGTCATCAGGGAGGTGGCCTGTTCCAGAATCTGAGGGCATGACTCTCTCTGACTAGAAATCACACACAGGTTACATACACAGAGACATGCTCACGTGTGTACAGTCTGTGGGTATTATTGCTAGCTCAGTTGGCAAGAGGTCAGTGTGTGTTTTAATCCGGTCTTGATAATCTCCACCGAGGATCACAACAGCAATCAAATAGGTCACATCAGCTGGAAATCTTTCTATTGGACTGATCTCTTTTTCTCCTCCCTGACCCCTCCCCCCTGCCATGAGAGCTCTCTCCTGTGGACCGTTCTTTCCTCTGCACCTCCCCCTTGTCCTCACCCCTGCTCTCTCCCCTGCCCACTCTGTGGAAGGATGCTCTCTCCCCTGCACACTCTGTGGAAGGATGCTCTCTCCCCTGCACACTCTGTGCCCTGTGGATGCTCTCTCCCCTGCCCACTCTGTGCCCTGTGGATGCCCTCTCCCCTGCCCACTCTGTGCCCTGTGGATGCTCTCTCCCCTGCCCACTCTGTTCCCTGTGGATGCTCTCTCCCCTGCCCACTCTGTGCCCTGTGGATGCTCTCTCCCCTGCCCACTCTGTTCCCTGTGGATGTCTCTTTCCCCTGCCCACTTCTGTTCCCTGTGGATGTCCTCTCCCCTGCCCCACTCTGTTCCCTGTGGATGCCCTCTCCCCTGCCCACTCTGTTCCCTGTGGATTCTCTCTCCCTGCCCACTCTGTGCCCTGTGGATGCCCTCTCCCCTGCCCACTCTGTCCCTGTAGATGCCCTCTCCCCTGCCCACTCTGTTCCCTGTGGATGCCCTCTCCCCTGCCCACTCTGTTCCCTGTGGATGCCCTCTCCCTGCCCACTCTGTTCCCTGTGGATGCCCTCTCCCCTGCCCACTCTGTTCCCTGTGGATGCCTCTCCCCTGCCCACTCTTTTCCCTGTGGATGCCCTCTCCCCTGCCACTCTGCCCTGTGGATGCTCTCTCCCCTGCCCACTCTGTTCCCTGTGGATGCCCTCTCCCCTGCCCACTCTGTTCCCTGTGGATGCTCTCTCCCCTGCCCACTCTGTTCCCTGTGGATGCTCTCTCCCTGCCACTCTGTGCCCTGTGGGCTCTCTCCCCTGCCCACTCGTGTCCTGTGGATGCCCTCTCCCTGCCCACTCTGTTCCCTGTGGATGCCCTCTCCTGCCCACTCTGTTCCCTGTGGATGCTCCTCCCCTGCCCACTCTGTTCCCTGTGGATTGCGTCTCTCCCCTGCCACCTCTGTTCCCTGTGGATGCCCTCTTCCCTGCCCCACTCTGTTCCCTGTGGATGCTCTCTCCCTGCCCACTCTGTTCCCTGTGGATGCCCTCTCCCCTGCCCACTCTGTTCCCTGTGGATGCCCTCTCCCCTGCCCACTCTGTGCCCTGTGGATGCTCTCTCTCCCCTGCCCACTCTGTTCCCTGTGGATGCTCTCCCCCTGCACACTCTGTGCCCTGTGGATGCTCTCTCCCCTGCCACTCTGTGCCCTGTGGATGCCCTCTCCCCTGCCCACTCTGTTCCTGTGGATACCCCTCTCCTTGTCCTCCACCCTGCCTTCTTCTATCCGCTCCTCATTCCCCTGCCGAAGGACTATTCTCTGCAGATTGCTCTCTCCCCTGTGTGGGTTCTAACGCAGTGCAGTGTGACAGTTGGGTTAAATGAGGAAGACACATTTCAGATGAATACATCAGTTGGACAACTGACTAGGTATTCCCTTTCCCAGACGCAGATAGCTAGCTGAGGTACATGTTCTGGCTAATCACCAGAAAGGGCTGGCACAGGCCTCTGTCACCTAGCAACACAGAGCCAAATGCAAAGCCCTGGACTCTCGCTCTCTCTCTCTCTCTGTCGTTTCTCCGGTCTGCAAATCAAATCAAATTGTATAGTCACATGCGCAGAATACCACAGGTGTAGACCTTACAGTGAAATGCTTACTTACGAGCCCCTAACCAACAGCGCAGTTTCAAAAAATATGGATACGAATAAGAGATAAAGGTAACAAGTAATTATAAAAAAATATATATATATACAATGGGGGGTGCGGTACAGAGTCAATGTGCGGGTATCGGTTAGTTGAGGTAGTATATACATGTAGGTAGAGTTAATTAAAGTGACTATGCATAGATGACAACAGAGAGTGGCAGTGGTGTGGAGAGGGAATTGTGTGTGTGTGGGGGGGGGGCAATGCAAATAGTCTGGGTAGCCATTTGACTAGATGTTCAGGAGTCCTATGGACCTAGACTGATGCTCCGGTACTGCTTGCCGTGTGGTAGCAGAGAGAACAGTCTATGACTAGGGTGGCTGGAGTCTTGACAATTTGTAGGGCCTTCCTCTGACACCACCTGGTATAGAGGTCCTGGATGGCAGGAAGCTGGCCCAGTGATGTACTGGGCCTCACATCACCCTCTGTAGTGCTTGTGGTAGGAGGCCAAGCAGTTGCCATAACAGGCAGTGATGCAACCAGTCAGGATGCTCTCGATGGTGCAGCTGTAGAACCTTTTGAGGATCTGAGGACCCATGCCAAATATTTTCAGTCTCCTAGGGGGGAATAGGTTTTGCATGCCCGCTTCACGACTGTCTTGGTGTGTTGGACCATGTTAGTTTGAAGGTGATGTGGACACCAAGGAACTTGAAGCTCTCAACCTGCTCACATGCAGCCCCGTCAATGAGAATGGGGCGTGCTCGGTCCTCTTTTTTCTGTAGTCCACAATCATCTCCTTTGTCTAATCACGTTGTGGGAGAGGTTGTTGTCTTGGCACACACGGTCAGGTCTCTGACCTCCTCTCTATAGGCTGTCTTGTTGTTGTCGGTGACCAGGCCTACCACTGTTGTGCCATCGGCAAACTTAATGATGTGTTGAAGTCGTCCTGGCCATGCAGTCATGAGTGAACAGGGAGTACAGGAGGGGCTGAGCAGGCACCCCTGAGGGCCCCTGTGTTGAGGATCAGTGTGGCAGATGTGTTGTTACCTACCCTTACCACCTGGGGGCGGCCGCTCAGGAAGTCCAGGATCCAGTTGCAGAGGGAGGTGTTTAGTCCCAGGGTCCTTAGCTTATGATGAGCTTTGAGGGCACTATGGTGTTGAACTCTGAGCTGTAGTTAATAAATAGTATTCTCACGTAGGTGTTCCTTTTGTCCAGGTGGGAAAGTGCAGTGTGGAGTGCAATAGAGATTGTATCATCTGTGGATCTGTTGGGGCGGTATGCAAATTGGAGTGGGTTTAGGGTTTCTGGGATAATGGTTTTGATGTGAGCCATGACCAGCCCTTCAAAGCACTTCATGGCTACAGACGTGAGCGCTACAGGTCGGTAGTCATTTAGGCAGGTTACCTTTGTGTTCTTGGGCACAGGGACTATGGTGGTCTGCTTGAAACATGTTGGTATTACAGACTCGGTCAGGGAGAGGTTGAAAATGTCAGTGAAGACACATTGGTCAGCGTATGCTCGGAATACACTTCCTGGTAATCCGTCTGGCCCTGCAGACTTGTGAATGTTGACCTGTTTAAAGGTCTTACATCGGCTACGGAGAGCGTGATCACACAGTGTGAACCCATGTGATTCCCAATGGACACGTATTTATAATCATGATTTGTCTTCCTTTGCCCTCCCTTTCAGAATGTGAACTTGTAACTTCGACCTTTGACTTTCCCCTCATTTTCCGTTCAGGCTGGTCTGAAACACATTAGGTGCACCTTGTTTCCATTGACCTCTGACTGTTGATAGGAATGTGTCAGTTCCAGTTCATATTGTATGTTAATGATAGAGGTCATGAGGATGTCCTGGTCTCTGCTTCACTGTGCCTGCTAGCCTCCCTTGTCCTGTGGACAGTACTCAGGGAGAGCTGCTGGTGGTGTGGGTGATGGCCTGGGGACTGATGACAGCGAGCTCCCCTGGGCCCGGTCAGAGCTGTCAGCAGCAGCCCAGCAGGAAATGGCCAGGCTTCAGGCCTATCAATGGGCCCTTTCAGAAGAAATACACTGTGCTCGTTCTGGACGGGGTAAATGGAAAGTGATTCACGCCTACAGTGCAAACATAAACACACACACATAACACCACTGCTGCACACACACAACACATACACACAATCAAACACACACTCCCAGGCACACTGATATGCAGTCACACACATACACACACTCGGTCATGTTGCTACGCCACTGCTGAATTTGACAGTTTAATGTGAAAATCAATTTATGACTATAATTTTTCTGAGAGAGACCACATATTTCAGGGTTTATTTGGTCAAATCAGGTTTGGTCAGTCTCTCTGGAGAAGGCTGGTATGTGGTGGCTGTACTGTGCTGGTATGTGGTGGCTGTACTGTACTGGTATGTGGTGGCTGTACTGTACTGGTATGTGGTGGCTGTACTGTACTGGTATGTGGTGGCTGTAACTGTGCTGGTATGTGGTGGCTGTACTGTGCTGGTATGTGGTGGCTGTACTGTATGGTAATGTGGTGGCTGTACTGTACTGGTATGTGGTGGCTGTACTGTACTGGTATGTGGTGGCTGTACTGTACTGGTAAGTGGTGCTGTACTGTACTGGTGAGTGGTGGCTGTACTGTACTGGTATGTGGTGGCTGTACTGTACTGGTGAGTGGTGGTTGTACTGTACTGGTGAGTGGTGGCTGTACTGTACTGGAGAGTGGTGGCTGTACTGTACTGGTGAGTGGTGGCTGTACTGTACTGGTATGTTGTGACTGTACTGTACTGGTATGTTGTGACTGTACTGTACTGGCTAGAATCCACTGTCTTATTATAGTGTAGTGACTACTTAAAGTTGGCAATAGAGAGGGACAGCGAGGGTGCAAAGAGAGAGGGAGTAGGACAGAGAGATTAAGAGGAGAATGAATGGAGATTTAGGGCCCGATTCAATCAGATCCGCTTCAGCCGAAATCCACATAGCTGGTGTTTTGTCGCATTGACAAGTTCAAAAACTGGAATGTGAGATGTAGTCTAATCTACACCTCGATTAGGCTGATAGAAATCTTTATGATTTAATTTAAGGATTTTCCATTTTAGCGTCATCAGTTCTATGTAGTCTACACTTTCTCGCTCTGAACTTCTAATGCAAGTGGAATGGGTGTGGCTTCATGACAATGATCACAAGAGAAGCTGCTCACCGATCTGACAGCTCCAACTCCGCCAAAATATCAAGTTTCTTTATTTAACCAGTCAAGTCGGTTAGAAACAAATTCTTATATACAATGACGGCCTACCCCGGCAACGCTGGATCATTTGTGTCCCTATGGGACGCCAAATCACAGCCGGATGCAATGCAGCCTGGATTCAAACGAGGGACTTCAGTGTGCTGAGATGTGCTGAGATGCAGTGAGATGCAGTGCCTTAGATCTCTGCGCCACTCAGAAGCCCTTTCGCTTGTTACCGCTTGATCTGATTGAATCTAGGCCTAAGAGAAGAGAGACTAGGAATAGGGAGAGGGAGAGAGGGAGAGAGGGATAGAGGAGGTTGTAATATGAAGATTCATTCAGTGTAGCTGTGGGGCACACTGTTTGTTTGTTTACTTTATCTATAAGGAGAAAATGACCCATTCTGACAAGGCTTTGGAGAGAGAGTGAGGGATGGAGGAAGAGAGGGAGAGCATGCCGCTGCGTCTTCCATAGACAGCTGTTTCTCATCGTTCTGCTTCACGCCCCGTGCGTCTGACACGTCCTATTAGCCAGACTCATGCAGCTTTTTCATTAAGATTTGTCACACGGCTCAAAGTTTGGAAAAGCAATTTCTGCCGCCTCGCACGCCTCCCTACCGCTTCTCATTAAAGATCCCTGTGCCCATCACCTTCCAACATCCAGCCACACTGGCCCAATGTCAGCTGATATGACATCCAGTGTCATAACAGACTAGAATTGCTTTAATGAGAGGCTGGTCTGAGTTCAGATGATAGACATTCCTAGCCTTGGCTGATACAGAGAATAGATCCGTTTACAACCCAGCAAACCAATCAACCAATGATGTGGGCTGGTGACAGAGAAGTGCAGGCACAGCCCAATCACTGATCTCCTTCTTTGATCAGAGTTCTAAACCTGCTCAGGGAGTCTGTCCAATAACATGGCTGTATGCTCAGTGAATGACAGCTCATCGACAGGGCTTAGAGTGGAGTTCAGGGTTGTCACTGTCTATGGAATAGTGTGTTCTCTTGCGCTCTCTCTCTCCTTCTCTACCTCTCCTCCTGTCCACCCACCCCCTCCCTCCCTCTGCCTCTTCCGCCTGTCCATCCCACCCCCCCCCCCCCCCCCCCCCCCCTTGCTCTCCGATAAGAAGACAGAAGACAAACAACCCCTACAGCATCTGCCATCGATCACCTCAGGGAAAAAGCTTAATAGCTTTCCTCAAAGTAATAACACTTCTGGAGTCCTCGCAACTGATGGGGATGATAGATGCTCTGCCTCTGATGGCACCCATTCTGAGCCCAGAGAGACTGATGGCAAAAAAAAGAGAGTTAGAGACAAATGGGTTGAAACATAAATGTTGTGTCGAGTATTGTAGTAATGATGAGGATGATGATGTAGGCCGGTCGTTACAGTAGAGTAGTAGATGCTCAGTGGTCTGAATCCAGAACACACTGTGTGTTGGTGTGGAGTTGTTTCTCCAGAATTAGACCTGACACATCCAATCCCTCGGAGCCCCTAACTTCCCCACGGGACTGGAACTGCTTTGATTGAACTGCCGTGTAGCAGTCTGCTCTGTAGCGGCTCCCCCTGCACTAGACTGCACTGCACTGCAGAGTATAAAACATTTACTGGGGTTCACGCTGACTACAAACATGTGTCTACACCCCATCACCTTCACGCACAGCCCTTTACCCGGTGCTCCCTCACATCCTAAAAGGCTGCAGGTAGAGAGTTAAAACAGGATCAGGATAGAGTTGACTTTGCCGTTGATTCTTACTCACGGTGGGTATCACTGCGTCCTTCTGTAAGTCTCATCAAGTAGCTAATTAGCCATCCAGTTAGTGTGCCAAGCACATTCATGTACTGTGGAGTGGGTAACGGGTGCGCTATCTCGCTTTTTTTAAGTGGGTGCTCTGCCATATATGACAATGACTTCAAATGAAATCCCAACTTCAAGAAAATCGGGAAACGGCGTCACTCCAAAATATAAAATAAGTAATGTATTTTCAGCCGCTGATTATGTTAGCAAATAAGAGTTGACGTCCTCGCACGGCTACAAATGTCAGTACTGTGATGGAACAGTAGGCAGTTGAGTCGTCATAGATACAGTTCTTTCTGTCTGTATCCGGCAGATAATTGTCAGCTTTGAGGACAATTATAATGTACGCCCAACTCCTCTACGTATTTATTTAGACAATGACGCTAAAACTTTTCATTTGTCTCTATACTCCAGCATTTTGTATTTGAGATTGAATGCTTCATATGAGGCGACATTACAGCGTGTCACCTTTTATCTGAGGGGGTTTTCATACAGATCTGAAAACACTTTATGTATCTCGTCCCCCAATTTGAAGGCGTCATAAGTATTTGGACAAATTCACTTATAGTTTATTACGTTCAAAGTTTAGTATTTGGTCCCATCAGCACGGTATGACTACATCAGCTTGTGACTCTAAAAACTTATTCGATGCATTTTGCAGTTTGTTTTGGTCGTGTTTTGGATTATTTTACAAATGATAAATAATGTATTGTGCCATTTTGGAGTCACTTTTATTGTAAATAAGAATATAGTATTTTTGTGACCTCGTCTACATTAATGTGGATGCTACCATGATTACGGATAACCCTGAATGAATTGTGAATAATGAGTGAGAAAGTTACACAGATGCACAAAGATCATGCCCCCAAAACATGCTAACCTCTCACCATTACCACTAACAGGGGAGGTTAGGATTTTATTGGAGGTATGATCTTTGACCCTCCGTAACTTTCTCAGTCATCATTATTCACGATTCAGTCATGATTATCCGTAATCATGATAGCATCCACATGAATGTAGAAGTGTTCACAAACATATTCTATTCTTATTTACAATAAAAGTGACTCCAAAATGGAACAATACATTATTTACCATTKATTTCTATTGGGCATAACATCATCCGAAATACAACCAAAACAAACTGAAAATGCATCCAACAAGTTTGATGTGGTCGTTGCGTGCTGCCTGTTCACCCCGCTATCATCCAGAAGGCGAGGTCAGTACAGGTGCATCAAAGCTGGGATCGAGAGACTGAAAAACAGCTTCTATCTCAAGGCCATCAGACTGTTAAATAGCCATCACTAGCACCTTAGAGGCTGCTGCCCTATAGAAATAGACTTGAAATGACTGGCCACTTTAATAATGGAACACTAGTCACTTTCATGATGTTTACATATTTTGCATTACTCATCTCATATGCATATACTGTATTCCATTCTATTCTATTCTTCTGTATCCTAGTCTATGCCGCTCCGACATTGCTCGTCCAAATATTTATACATTCTTCATTCCATTCCTTTACTTTAGATTTGTGTGTATTGTGTGGAGATTGTTGTGACTTTGTTAGATATAACTTGTTAGATATTACTGCACTGTTGGAGCTAGAAACACAAGCATTTCGCTACACCCGCAATAATATCTGCTAAACGTGTATGTGACCAATAAAACTAGATTTGATTTGATATGGGACAAAATACTAACTTTTGACTGAATTTAATACACTATAAGTGAATTTGTCCAAATACTTATGACACCTTCATATAGGGGGACTAGGTACATAAAGTTATTTTCCAAATTAAATGTTTTGGCTTCACTGTCCAATATGTAGGGGGGTGTATCTGTAAGAATGTACCTAGAATTCTAACCCTCTAAATGTTCCTCTTTTGTGGCCTAATTTTGACTTATAGAAGATCAACTTAGCTGAGATGTTTAAAGCAGACCTGGGGTTAGAGGTCACGAGATAGATGATGAGGTGACAGTGAGCAGAGACAACTCCCCTTTCAGTCACTGTGGGAACAGGCCTGACCTCTGACCCTGGCAGTAAGGCCCTCTGTGGTTGGCTGTCTCTGTGTCGCTGTGTGTCGCCTGTTCACAAACACTCACCTTGGGCCTGATAGGCTGTGATGGACACGACTCTATAAAGACAACTCAACCGCTGACAGGGGGAACCTCAACCAGACAAAACCAAGATAACAGTGTGTGTGTGTTGTGTGTGTGTGTGTTGTGTGTGTGTGTGTGTGTGTGTGTGTGTGTGTGTGTGTGTGTGTGTGTGTGTGTGTGTGTGTGGTGTGTGTGTGTGTGTGTGTGTGTGTTGTGTTGTGTGTGTGTGTGTGTGAGTTCGTGTGTGAGTTCGTGTGTGTGTGTGGTGTGTGTGGTGTGGTGTGTGTGTGTGTGTGGTGTGTGTGCGTGAGTGAGTGCGTGTGGGTGGGTGGTGTGTGTGTGTGGAGGGGGGTGATGTGGGTGTGGGGGGGATGACCATGTAAAAAAAAAATAAGGGAACACATTGACAGATTTTTCCCCCCTCGTCAGCTCAGGTAATCAAACCAGCAACCTTTCAGTTACTGGCCTGACACTCGAACTGCTAGGCTAACTGCTAGGCTACCTAACGCCCTTTATCTGTGTGTAATGTGTATAGAGCCTAATTTCTGTGTGTATTGCGTTTTTCTATGTGTGGGCTTGTGTGTAGCGCATGCCTGTTGAGACTTTTTGATTTGGCCAAATGAAATGACATATCTTTCAGATTGGATTTGCTGGATTCAGAGCCCAAATCCCCTTGGCTTAAGGAAAGGTATTGCTTAGCAACAAGCAGAGGTAGAACACAGGATGCTGCTTTCATTCCACCTAGATGGGAATGGAAGGATCATAGAAAGTCTTTGTTGTAAATTCACACTTACTAATGACACACATTATTTTGCTGCTCAGCACTGACCATCATCACCTTGATGTGTTCAGTAACTCACGTGTGTGTGTCTGTGTCAAATCAAATTGTATTGGTCACAAACACATATTTAGCAGATGTTATTGCGGGTGTAGCGAAATACTTGTGTTCCTAGCTCCAACAGTGCAGTAGTATCTAACAATTCACAACAATACACACACATCTAAAAGTAAAAGAATGGAATTAAGAAATATATAAACATTAGGACGAGCAATGTCAGAGTGATAGAATAGAATACAGTATATGCATATGAAATGAGTAAAGCAGTACGTAAACATTATTAAAGTGACCAATGTTCCATTATTAAAGTGTGTCAGTGCATGCATGCGTGTGTGCTTTGAACGAATGCATGCACATGCATGTTTGTTGTGTCGAGTGAGTGTGTAGTGGGACTGTGTCTCTCTTGCCTGCAGAGTCTCACTGCGGTAGCTCTTCTCTCCTATCTGCAGGCCTGGATGATATCACTCCTCTTACTCTTCAAAGTGAGTCCTGACTCTCAGGAAACATCCCCCGTTTTGAGTTCCCCCCTCTCGCTGTCACACACACAAACACACGTGCACAATCACACGCACACGGTGGCGCTCCGGGGCGGCGGCGTGTGTGGCGCGAGATGTTACATGAGTGCTGTGTGATGGAGGGGAGCTCTACGCGAGCTAGCTAGTACGTCTTATCTCTTTGATCAGTGAGGGGTAGAGATGCTTAAAGATGCTGCCGTGATGCAGACCCGATAATGATGAGGAGGAGTTCAGAGAGACAGAGCCACACGTGGATGGTTATCACTGAGGATTACATAGTTAAGAGGGCCGCTTTGTAAATTATGTCTCCCAGAATCTGCCTTGTCTCCCTCCCAATGATCTAGCATGTGATTTCAAAGTTAGATTGAGGACAGGGCTAAGCCAGCAGCTCATAGATTGTGTATGTGGCACTCGTGTGATGTGACCTTGTCAAAATGGTCTCCAATGACCCTCCAGGCTCTATGCTGGGTGACCTTTTCAAGATGGCTGCTCTTCAAGAGTTGCAAACAGATTGTTGGCTGTTGGCAATTTAAACTGATGGCTGCTGCTATGAATGCTGGGTAATGGGCTGATAGGAGAAATGGGAAAGTGAATACAGGAGAGGGAATGAGTGAAGCAGCGGCCAGCTGAACAAGAGTCGAGAGAGAGAGAGAGAGAGAGAGAGAGAGAGGAGAGAGAGAGAGAGAGTAGAGAGAGAGAGAGAGAGAGAAGAGAGAGAGAGAGAGAGAGAGAGAGAGAGAGAGAAGAGAGAGAGAGAGAGAGAGAGAGAGAGAGAGAGAGGAGAGAGGAAAGAGAGAGGGGGGAGGGAAGTTTTTATTTGCAGTGCGGAGAGGCTTTTACAGGCTCTTCAACAAACTCACACTGATGGCTTCCTGTGATGTGGTCAACCTTTAAATAGAATCCCATTCACATAATATTTACTCCCAATCATCTGAGCTCTGCTCAGAATCACCATTCTGTTTTTATTTTATTTTAAGAATGCATTCCAGGGTGCTACACCGGCTCGTAAAAGAAACAGACAGTCAAAGTAACCGCTGAGCTCATTGCGTGTAGCTGGTATACATGGCTGTGTGTAGGAAACAATGGCTGACGTGGGATTCTGGGCAGGGAAGTGAAAGTCACTGGAGTTAATTAGGAGGGGTATTTGTTTCCCGTTTGGGTGTGGAGATGACATGGAAGGCTTCGTAAAGCAGATGAAAGACTGGAGGAGGGTCAGTATGAAACTTGCATTTGCCAAAGAGAGAAAGAGAGAGAGAGAGAGAGAGAGAGCGAGAGGGAGAAGGAGAGAGAAAGAGAGAGAAAGAAAGAGAGAGAGCGAGAGGGAGAAGGAGAGAGAAAGAGAGAGGTTTCTTGAAGCTACAGGATACCAGAGGCATCAGAAAGACTTTGTGGTGACAGGGCTTCAACTTCACGTCGAGATGGAGACGCGATAACAACACAGATCTGAGGAGAGAAACAGAGAGGGAGGCAACAGCAGGAAAGAGAATGCTATAGGTTAGAGATAAGAAGAGTTCAGAGAGTACACCAGAAGAGAAACTAACAGAGCATCACATTATAGAAACAGCTACAGATTATGAGTGTGAATGGGTTAGATCATGGCATGCATACCGTATGAAGTCTCAGCCGAAGAAGCCACAGTTAACAGAATATCTACCCTCAGTATCTCATGTAGTTTGATTACAACAGCCGGTGACGTAATGACTGATGAGCATGCAGACAGAACCCAATTTAGTTTCGAGTCACAGTACTTTTTGGAATGTACTTTCAGCATCAGTATCCTTTAAGACACTTAAGGAAGACTCTGGAGATTGAGTGGCTGGACACCCTCAAGAATACAGACACAGTTAGTCGATGCAGACTGACAAACAGTCAGTAGAGGAGGAAACTTTCCTGAAAGTAAACTTGGGGACTCAGGAGAGTCATGTGGAGGGAACAAGCTCTGTGAAGCGTTTCAGATAAGACTCCCAGACACTGGAGAGAATCTGGCTGGGCACACACACACACACAAACGCACGCACACACACAGTGCTGAAGCATTGCAGATAAGTCTCAAACACTCAGAATCAGCAGAAGCCGGTCGTGATACTCGTAGTCTCCAGTCTGAGTTTTATAATAAAGACAAGTATTACCTTTTAATGTGCCAGGAAAACAACCAGTCGTGATGTTTTCATCTGATTTTCAAACAAATCACTTCAGAAAGTAGGTTACCTTCGCACGTTCATCCAAAATAATTCCAGCATCGGAACAGTGTACTGTGCACACTCCAACTTGGCTGAAACTATCTCGCTAGAGAAAGCATCCGAGCAAGTGAAACAGCACCCCTCTGTCTTACTAAATGTAGCCCATGTATCTGATGCTGTCAGGTCAAAAACAGTATTTTATAACCTTTATTTAACTAGGCAAGTCAGTTAAGAAAAAAAGCACATGTACAATGACAGCCTACCCCAGCCAATTGTTCACCACCCTATGGGACTCCCAATCACAGCTCGATGTGATAGTCCATGGATTTGAGCCAGGGACTGTAGTGATGCCTCTTGCACTGAGATGCAGTGCCTTAGACCACTGCGCCACTTGGGAGCAAGTATGTCATTCTCTTTTTGGCCAGACAGCATCAGACACATGGGCTACATATGTACAGTGGGGCAAAAAAGTATTTAGTCAGCCACCAATTGTGCAAGTTCTCCCACTTAAAAAGATGAGAGAGGCCTGTAGTTTTCATCATAGGTACACTTCAACTATGACAGACACAATTAGAAAAAAAAATCCAGAAAATCACATTGTGGGATTTTTAATGAATTTATTTGCAAATTATGGTGGAAAATAAGTATTCTGGTCAACGCTACAAACAATGCAAAGATTTCTGCTCTCGTACAGCACCTGTAACTTCTTCTTTAAGAAGCCCCACTTCCTCCCTCTTACCTGTATTAATGGCACCTCGTTTGAAACTTTATCAGTATAAAAAGACACCTGTCCACAACCTCAAACAGTCTACACTCCAAACTTTCACTATGGCAAAGACCAAAGACTGTCAAAGGACACTCAGAAACAAAATTGTAGACCTGTACCAGGCTGGGAAGACTGAATCTGCAATAGGTAGCAACTTGGTTTGAAGAAATCAAACTGTGGGAGCATTATTAGGAAATGGAAAAGACAAATACAAAGACCACTGATAATCTCCCTCGATCTGGGGCGCCACGCAACGATCTCACCCGTGGGGTCAAAAATGATCACTAAGAACGGTGAGACAAAAATCCCCAGAACCACACGGGGGACCCTAGTGAATGACCTGCAGAGAGCTGGGAGCCAAAATAACAAAGCCTACCATCATGTACAACCACTACGACCGCCAGGACTCAAATCCTGGCAGTTGGCCAGACGTATGTCCCTCGTCCTTGCTATAAGTTCAGCTAACATCCAGGCCCGTCTGAAGTTTGTTAGAGAGCCAATCTTGGATATCCCCAGAAGAAGATTGGGAGATATGTCATAATGGTCAGAGAGAAACCAAAATAGAACTTGTCGTGTTTGGAGGACAAAGAATGCTGAGTTGCATCCAAAGAAGACCATACCTACAGTGAAGGCATTGGGGATGGAAACATGCATGCTTGGGCTGATTTCTTGCAAAGGGACCAGGAGCGACTGATCCGTGTAAAAGGAAAGAAGAATGGGGCCATGTATCGTGAGATTTTGAGTAAACCTCCTTCCAATCAGCAAGGGTGGCAATTGAAGATGAACACGGGGCTGGTCTTTCAGCATGACAATGAGTCCCAAAACACCGACCGCCCGGCAAACCGAAGAAGTGCTTCGTAAAGAAGCATTAAGGTCTGGAGTGGCCTAGCCAGTCTCCAGATCTCAAGCCCCATAGAACATCTTTGGAGGGAGTTGAAAGTCCGGTTGTGCCCAGCAACCAGCCCAAAAACATCACTGCTCTAGAGGAGATCGCATGGAGGAATGGGCCAAAATTACCAGCAACAGTGTGTGAAAACCTTGTGAAGACTTACAGAAAACTTTTGTCATGCGAACAAAGGGTATTAACAAAGTATTGAGATAATGAACTTTTGTAATTGAGCCAATAACTTATTTTTCCAGCCATAATTTGCAAATAAATTCATTAGAAGTCCTAACAAGTGATTTTCTGGATTTTTTTCTTCTTCATTTGGTCTGTCATATTGAAGTGTACCTATGATGAAAATACAGGCCTCTCATATTTTTTTAAGTGGTAGACTTTCTGCACAATTGGTGGCTGACTAAATACTTTTGCCCACTGAATGTCCTCTGCCTCGACGACGTGTTATCAGCTAGCACCTGTCTTTTTACTAAAAGAAAATGTGTTAACATTAAGACATGTTTTCTGTTAAAATTGAAAATCTTCTTTTACTTATGTTTTCTTTTCTCTACCCAGCTCTGAAAGCTCCTCATTGGCTGCAGCTTAATTTCAAAGAATATTATGTTTACAATCACATCGCGTGAAACAATGCACGGGAACTCTGTCAGGGTGGAATATCTAACTGTTATGAAACCAGTCCATAGTCTACTATTATGAGAAAAAACTTGGATTATCAATCAATCAATCAATCAAATGATTCATAAAGCCCTTTCTACATCAGCCGATGTCACAAAGTGCTGTACAGAAACCCAGCCTAAAACCCCAAACAGCAAGCAATGCGCGATGTAGAAGCACAGTGGTGGGAGAAAACTCCCTAGAAAGGGCACAGGAACTAGGAAGAAAACTAAGAGAGGAACCAGACTCTGAGGGGTGCCATCTCTTCTAGTTGTGCTGGGTTGAGATTAATAACAAGTACAGTACGCAGATTGTTCAAAATGTCGATGTAGATGACCAGCAGGGTCAAATAATAATAATAATCACAGTGGTTGTAGAGGGTGCAACAGGTCAGCACCTCAGGAGTACATGTCAGTTGGCTTTTCATAGCCGAACATTCAGAGTTAAAGACAGCAGGTGCAATAGATAAAGAGAGTCGAAAACAGCAGGACTGGAACAGGTCAGGGTTCCATAGGCAAACAGTTGAAACTGTAGCAGCAGCACGACCAGGTGGACTGGGGACAGCAAGGAGTCATCAGGCCAGGTAGTCCTGAAGCATGGTCCCAGGGCTCAGGTCCTCCGGGAGGGGAGGGAAAAGGAGAGAGAGAGAATTAGAGGGAGCATACTTAAATTCACACAGGACACTGTATAAGACAGGAGAAATGCTCCAGATGTAACAGACTGACCCTAGCCCCCCGAAACATAAACTATTGCAGCATAAATACTAGAGGCTGAGAATGGAGGGGTCGGGAGACACTGTGGCCCTGTCCGACAATACCCCCGGACAGGGCCAACCAAGCAGGAATAAACCCCACCCACTTTGCCAAAGCACAGCCCCCATACCACCAGAGGGATATCTTCAAACCACCAACTTACTACCCTGAGACAAGGCTGAGTATAGCCCATGAAGATCTCCCACACGCCATGAACACGAGGGGGGCGCCAAACCCGGACAGGAAGATCACGTCAGTGACTCAACCACTCAAGATGGAAGAGCACCAGTAAGCCAGTGACTCAGCCCCCGCAATAGGGTTGGAGGCAGAGAATCCCGGTGGAGAGAGGGGAACCGGCCAGGCAGAGATAGCAAGGTCACACTCCTGGGCCAGACTACACTCAATCATAGGACCTACTGAAGAGATGAGTCTTCAATAAAGGTTGAGACCGAGTCTGCTTTTCTCACATGGACAGGCAGACCATAACATAAAAACGAAGCTCTATAGGAGAAAGCCCTGCCTCCAGCTGTTTGCTTAGAAATTCTAGGGACAGTAAGGAGGCCTGCGTCTTGTGACCATAGTGTATGTGTAGGTATGTACGACAGGACCAAATCGGAGAGATAGGTTGGAGCAAGACAATGTAATGCTTTGTAGGTTAGCAGTAAAACCTTGACATCAGCCATAGCCTTTACAGGAAGCTAGAACTAGAGTAATTTGATCATTTATTTTGGTTCAGGTAAAGATTCTAGCAGCCGTGTTTATCACTAACTGAAGTTTATTTCGTGCTTATCCGGGTAGCGAGAAAGTAGAGCATTGCAGTAGTCTAATCTAGAAGTGACAAAAGCAAGGATTAGCTTTTCTGCATCATTTTTGGACAGAAGGTTTCTGATTTTTGTAATGTTACGAAGATGGAAAAAAGCTGTCATTAAAATCTCTCTTTTGATATGTTCGTCAAAAGAGAGATCAGGGTCCAGAATAACGCAAAGTTATTCAGTTATTTTTGAGACGACTGTACAACCATCAAGATTAATTGTCAGGTCCGACAGAAGATATCTTTGTTTCTTGGGACATAGAACTAGCATCTCTGTTTTGTCCGAGTTTAAAAGTAATAAATGTGTTGCCACCTACTTCCTTATGTCTGAAACACAGGCTTCCAGGGAACGCAATTTTGGGGCTTCACCATGTTTCATCGAAATGTACAGCTGTGTATCGTCTGCATAGCAATGAAAGTTAACATTATGTTTCCGAATGACATCACCAAGAGGTAAAATATATTGTGAAAACAATCTCTCCAAAAGAATGTCATGATCGATGGTGTCAAAAGCAGCACTAAGGTCTAGGAGCAAGAGGACAGATGCAGAGCCTTGGTCTGACGCCATTAAAAGGTAATTTACCACCTTCACGAGTGCAGTCTCTGTGCTATGATGGGGTCTAAAACCAGACTGAAGCGTTTCGTATACACTGTTTGTCTTCAAGAAGTCAATGAGTTGCTGTGCAACAGTTTTTTCTAAAATGTTTGAGAGGAATGGGAGATTCGATATAGGCCGATAGTTTTTTATATTTTCTGGGTCAAGGTTTGGCTTTTTCAAYAGAGGCTTTATTACTGCCACTTTTAGTGAGTTTGGTACACATCCGGTGGATAGAGAGCCGTTTATTATGTTCAACATAGGAGGGCCAAGCACATGAAGCAGCTCTTTGAGTAGTTTAGTTGGAATAGGGTCCAGTATGCCGCTTGAAGGTTTAGAGGCCATTACTATTTTCATGAATGCGTCAAGAGATATAGGATTAAAAAACTTGAGTGTCTCCCTTGATTCTAGGTCCTGGCAGTGTTGTGCAGACTCAGGACAACTGAGCCTTGGAGAAATACGCAGATTTAAAGAGGAGTCCGTAATTTGCTTTCTAATGATCATGATATTTTTGTTAAAAAAGTTCATGAATTTATCACTGCTGAAGTGAAAGCCATCCTCTCGTGGGGAATGCTTTTTAGTTAGCTTTGCGACAGCATCAAAAATACATTTTAGATTGTTCTTATTCTCCTCAATTAAGTTGGAAAAATAGGATGATTGAGCAGCAGTGAGGGCTCTTCGATATTGTACGGTACTGTCTTTCCTAGCTAGTCAGAAGACTTCCAGTTTGGTGGAGCGCCATTTCCAAATTTCTGGACGCTTGCTTCAGGGCTCGGGTATTATCTGTATACCAGGGAGCTAGTTTCTTATGACAAATGTTTTTTGTTTTTAGGGGTGCGACTGCATCTAGGGTATTACGCAAGGTTATATTTAGTTCCTCAGTTAGGTGGTTAATCGATTTTTATACTCCGACGTCCTTGGGTAGGTGGAGGGAGTCTGGAAGGGCATCTAGGAATCTTTGGTTGTCCGGGAATTTATTGCACGGCTTTTGATGATCCTTGGTTGGGGTCTAAGCAGATATTTGTTGCGATTGCAAAAGTAATAAATTGGTGGTCCGATAGTCCATGATTATGAAGAAAAACATTAAGATCCACAGTATTTATTCCACGGGACAAAACTAGGTCCAGAGTATGACTGTGGCAGTGAGTAGGTCCGGAGACATGTTGGACAAAACCCATTGAGTCAATGATTTCTTATTTCTTATTTACAATGACGGCCTACCAAAAGGCAAAAGGCCTCCTGCGGGGACGGGGGCCTGGGATATACTGTATATATTTTTTTAAATACAATATAAATATACGACAAAACACACATCACAGCAAGAGAGACAACACAACACTACATAAAGAGAGACCTAAAGACAACAACACAGCAAGGCAGCAACACATGACAACACAACTTAAACAGGATCCACCTGTGGTAAAGACTGTTTAACATTGGTCTGACCAATCGGAATCTATGTTTCAAGATTATATTGATCACGTGGACTGGGAAATGTTCTGGGTCGGCTCTGAGAATAGTATCCACATATACACTGACTCATTATTATCATAGCTGGTCTATTTGTACAATTCCATGTTCCCAGTCATTGTTAAATGCCGTGGTTCGCACTTTCATCAGGAAGTGTATCGAAGATGTTGTTCCCACTGTGACTTAACTTATCTCAACCAAAAACCGTGGCTAGATAGCAGCATTCACACGAAACTGAAAGCGCAAACCACAGCATTTAACAATGACTGGGAACATGGAATTGTACAAACAGACCAGCTATGACCTCCGTAAGGCAATCAAAGAGGCAAAACGACAGTACCGGGACAAAGTGGAGCAGTAATTCAACCACTCAGACACGAGACGTATGTAGCAGGGACCCCAGATGGCATCCCAAGCCACGTCCTCAGAGCATGTGCAGACCAGATGGCTGGAGTGTTTACGGACATATTCAATATCTCCATATACCAGTCTGTTGTCCCCACATGCTTCAACATGTCCACCATTGTTCCTGTACCAAAGAAAGTGAAGGTAACTGAGGTAAATGACTATCGCCCCGTAGCGATCACCTCTGTAATCATGAAGTGCTTTGAGAGGCTGGTTAATTAAGCTCCTTATTAAGAGTCTATTGAGTCTACAGATAAAAAAAAAAAGATTTAAGCTAGAGATTTTGTTATAGTTTTTGCATGAGCTCTGTCTCAATCCACTGCATCTGCCTATATCGGCCATCCGCATCTACGGTGGAAGGTGGCCGAGCTACAGCGGTGTTTGTCAAAGACATCCTGAAAATCGGTCTTCTCACGAAAACTTCTGAGTCGTCCGAATATGACCGCTCTATGGAAAGATGAGACTCTCACGAACACCCTCCACAAGTGTGTCCAAAAAAAACTAAATATTTCCTGAGCTTTCTTTTATCTCCTAGATATAGGACAGACACTTCAAAACCTTATTCCTTGTGAAACCAATTTTTTTCCGTCTTTTTTGTCATTTTTGAATGTGTTATTCAATACATTTCCATACATTTCTATGGGCTGTAGTAGTAAAGGCCAAATAAAATATTTTATTTAAAAAAATGTTGTATTCCTAACGGGAACCCTCAATTCAAAATCAAATAGCCTAATGTTTGGGGGTGGCAGGTAGCCTAGTGGTTAGTGTTGGACCCGTAACCGAAAGGTTGCTAGATTGAGTCCCCGAGCTAACAAGGTACAAATCTGTTATTCTGCCCCTGAACAAGGCAGTCAACCCACTGTTCCTAGGCTGTCATTGTAAATAAGAATTTGTTCTTAACTGGCTTGCCTAGTTAAATAAAGGTTAAATAAAAAATTATCTGTAGTATGACCATCTTAAAACAATTTCATAAGTCAGCTTAGTAGAACCCCCCAAATGCCATTGTACTCCACACTAACCTATGCCACCTGGACAAGATAAATACTTATGTAAAAATGCTGTTTCTTTGACTACAGCTCAGCTTTCAACACCATAGCGCCCTCCAAGCTCATTAAGCTCAGGGCCCTGGGTCTGAACCCCTCCCTGTGCAACTGGGTCCTGGACTTCCTGATGGGCCGACGCCAAGTGGTGAAGATAGGCAACAACACCTCAACACAGGGACCACTCACTCTGATCATTTTACTCGCCTCAGCAGAGCTGGTTAGGCTTTTTTTAATGTTATCCAGAGCGTTGGTGACTGCAACTGTGCTGCTGGCAACAATTTAATTACGTTTTTTTTGCCAACGTTTACTGACACCGGCCGAATTCAATTGGTGTTGAGCGTTCGTTCCTTTGTCAGTTATTCTGAGCTCTGGCACACTGAGACGAAGGTGCTCTGAAATCGGAGTAGATAGCGAATTTACCAGCTACGTCTATCGACAGTTTTCGCAGTGACATCATGACAATTATGTTGAAATGGTTACTTGCATAGTGGAGTCTTTTGTTTAGACATGTAGCTAGCTAGCTAGTTAAACAATGAACCATATTCCCAACTCATAACATTACTGCCCTGCATGAATCTACAGGTAGCTAACCAATCAGGTTCAATGTTAGCTAGCTAACATTAGGCTATAACTAGCAATGCAAATGGCTCTGAGATACGAATAATATTACTACACAGATCATACATGTCATGTTAGCTGGCAAGCCAGCCAGCTAACATTAGCTTGCTAGCTAACAGTACACTTTAAATGAAAATGACTCCCTGAAAACATTTGAAATGTGTAATATCTGAAAATGTAACTAGCTAGACTATCTTATCTCTTACCTTACTATCAAACGCTAGAATTTTCTCCATCTCCTTTGCTATCACACTCTAAATCCACTGATTTCAAAACTCGGTCCTCCAGAAAGTGGAGAGCAACACTTATGCAGTTCTACTACGTGATATCTTTCAAAAAAGCTGCGTTAGACACGGTTACCTACACATACCGACCAGCTCATGTTATAGACAGAAGAGCCCTACATGGCAGACCAATCTGAAACTCAGCTCTCAGCATGTCCAGCCCACTCATTATCTCAGCCAATCATGGCTAGCGGGAAGGTTGCTGACTTTTTCCGTGGCAAACCAACTAGGCTCATAATTTAAAAAATGTATTCGTATTTACAGATGGCATACAAGTTTGTTGTTAAGACACATTAAAGTTCACATGTTCCAGAAGGCATTTCTACCAAAGAAAAACGCATTTTGATTTAAAAAAAAGTTTACGTTCAAATGGTCTCCTGTGAAGTAGTGACGTGTGACATACACCTAGTTTCCTGAAACGAGTCACCATTAACCTGAGTACTGTGGCCAGGCAAAACCCCTCCCCCTCGCCATTTCCTTTGCAACTTTGAAGCTTCACACAGATTTTGTTGCTGCTGAACCAACCTGCTGAAGCAAGACAGAATGGGAGCAATGAGCTGAGCAGCCCATGACAGCGGGCCATTTGTCTGTGGTTGCCACTGCACAAACAAATACACAGACCCCTACAAGGACACATTGGCTGGTAGAACACCAGGGCTGTATGGTGGTTCAGGAGTCAGATCAGAGGTCACATACTGTATTAAGCCTTTTCTCAGCAAATGTCCATCTCTGACACCTTTGAAGAGAGATCGTACATCATAGGGAGTCCTCACTCTGTGTCAAACAAAGACCTTGTGTTACCTTACCCAGGGCCAGGGCCATCCCACTGGTCACAGAAGTAATTTCATCGTCTAGCTTTTATTTAAATTTGGTGTCAACTAACATCAATTCAAAGTGAAATCAACAAAACATTTCACCATGTCATTGGATTTAGGTTAAAGGTAGGGGTACAAAAGACCCAATTTCCTTCCGTTGATGACTTTTTGCAAATCCAATCAGTTTCCCATGTTGATTCAACGTCATCACATTTAATTATTTTGTTGAAATGACATTGAAACAACGTTGAGTCAACCAGTTTTTGCCAGGTGGGATCTTTCCTGTGTGTTTGTGTGTGTGTGTGTGTGTGTGTGCAAGTGTGTGTGCATGTGTTTGTGTGTGCTTGAACACGAGCATGTCTATGTGCTCAATTTGTTAAAAAGAGAACAACCGTGTGTTTTGGGATTTTGTTTTTGAGAAACCGTTGTACCTGACAATCTCAAATAGAGCTTGAACTGCACAGCTGTCAAGGAATGCTGTTTGAAAGAGCTAACTTTCTCTCAACACTGTCTCTGTTTTGTTATGTAAACACATCCCTTATTTCCCTTTTATTGAGCGTGAAATCTCGACACCTGTCAAAACGTTCTCTTTTTTCTTTTGTTTATTAAATCCCTGTGTGATGCTCTGTATAATTTTCAGAACTTAACTTTGAGCCTCATGCCAAAGTTTTCATGCTTCTCAGATTTTCACAATCATATCCGGTACACTTATCTGATCACTATCCTATTCTAGATCGAAGTGTCCGTTTAATAGGGTAATTACAGAGGGTGGAGTAATGATAACATTATTCATAGCTCTATTTTAAGCCGTAACACGAGGTGATCTATGACACAGCTTTAATTCCTCAGGATGGAACCATGATGGAATGCAGATTCATTACAGTGATGCCCTTACTCCTCTCTACCACATGGTCCCTTCTCTCTCTCTCTCTCTCTCTCTCTCTCTCTCTCTCTCTCTCTCTCTCTCTCTCTCTCTCTCTCTCTCTCTCTCTCTCTGTCCCTTCTCTCTCTCGCTCTCTTTCCCTCATTTGCTCAGTCCCTCCCTCCCTCCCTCTCTATCTCTCTGAATTTGTCAACCTTTTTCATCTGTTACATAACGTCACACAGGGGACGAGGGCACTTCAATCAATACTTCAAATGCACTGGCCCCAGAGGACTCGTCTCAAATGTCACGTGACACCATGAGTGGATGACATTTGGAGAAAGAAGCGGAGACTGCACCAGCCTTCCAAATGCCTGCTACAATACTGCTACCGGCCACAGCCTGGAGGGCCTGGAGAATGAGAGTGAGAGAGAGAACGAGAGAGAGAGAGACTGTGAGAGAGTGAGTGAAAGAGTAAGAGACTGTGAGAGAGTGAGTGAAAGAGTAAGAGACTGTGAGAGAGTGAGTGAAAGAGTAAGAGAGAGAGTGAGAGAGAGCGTAAAGTTTACTGTTAATTCGTATTGTTTATTTCACTTTAGTTTATTATCTACTTCACTTGCTTTGGCAATGTTAACATATGTTTCCCATGGCATTAAAGCCCTTGAATTGAATTGAATTGAAAGAGAAACACAGACGGAGACAGAGACATTAGTGTGGTGGAAAATGACAGCGTGAATTAGCAATAGGAGAGGGAGAGACAGGAAAAGGAGGGATTGATAAAAACACTCACTCGGGTACAATTGCTTTGTGTGAGTCATGTGTCCCACCGAGATAAAAGCAAAAAGAAGAAATGGAAATGGAACATTTTATGGAGGAAGAAACGACAAGGGAAAATAACACCTACTCTGTTTACTTGGTATTGATTGACAGCAGGGTGACTCTTTGTAAAGTCCTTATTAAAAAGCCAATCAGAAGCTTGGTAGCGCCCACCAGGCCCCTCTCACAAAGTTGCCGCTGGTGACGGCTGTGATGACGTTCCCACAGGAACTGAGCCTACATGTGATATTATAAAGTATCCATTATCGCATCATCCCTATAGCCTGCAATGGCAATATCCCCTGAGCCGAGCGGGCATCATCTGAGAGAAAACTGCAGTCTCTGTACGCATAATGCCTCTGTGCCCCCAGCCTGGAGGAAGGTGATTGACTCTGGGCTTCATAAATCTCTCGCCTGGCTCTCCCTGGCTCTCTCAGGCTATTTCAGGCCTAAGTGGTTGCAGAGGCCGGACAGTAATTGTGTTCAGTCTATGTTTGTATAAATGTACTGTATATGGTACCCCCCAGTGAAGACACAGTGTCCTGCCCTCAGGGTTAATCAAGTGGAAACATATACAGAAACAAGTCCCCAATGATAGAATGGAAGGAAGGACGACGGGGGAGAGAGAGAGAGAGAGAGACGCGGAAAGGGAGAAGCAAAGAGGGCATGAACAAGAAGATAGAAGGGAGAGATGGATTGGATGGAGGGAGAGGAAGGGAAATCACAAAAACATCGAATGTTTCTCTGTTAATGATACCCCCTCCTGCAGGAGTGCTGCAAGTGCTTTAGCTTAGGAGCCAAACGAAATGTCACCATGATTGCACCATGATGAATCACTGATGGAGCTCAGCCAAGAGGAGAGCAGTGAGCGGGAGGGTTAATGATCTGTGTATGTGATATGCAGTAAGTGTATGGTGATGTACCGTATGAGGTGCTCCACTTTTACTGCATGTATGTTCAAAGTGCTGCTATTTGCACCAAATAGTATATTGTATCTCAATAGGTTACCTGGAAAATATGTTCCTAGTTGAGCGTTTAGCAGCACACAGTACAAGCGATTGAGGTCAAGGTTCTGCCAATCCTCAGTGTTCCTATCCACACCTAAGTTCCTAGAAAGCCCATCTAATTAGAGTCAAGTGACACAGCCCTGGCTCGGGCTCGCCTGGCCGGCAGTTTTTGTTTGTTTTGGACATAATGTTAAAACAGTTGTGTCCCAAATGTTCAACATCTCATCCTGGTTGGGAAGGAAGGTTTACAAGCCTCAAGAACAGTAGAGTTCAGTGATGTGTTGTGTGTGTGTGTGTGTGTGTGTGTGTGTGTGTGTGTGTGTGTGTGTGTGTGTGTGTGTGTGTGTGGTGTATGTCGTGATGTGCCGTGTTGTGTGTGTGTGTGTGTGTGTGCGTGTCGTGATGTGGTGTGTGCGTGTGGTGTGTCAAGACTGTGTGGGTCATATGGCTGAGTTCAAACCAAGAGACCGTTGTCGTGTAAGCAAGGCACGGGAGAAGGAGAGTTAGCGCCAGAAACTCCATACGCACAAGAGGCATAAGTTTTTCGCCTATTTTGCATATCGAACAGAATTGGTTCATCAATTACGTATGTACGTTTACCATGCTTTGCAGTATTTGTTCGGTTAATAATTTGTGTATGGGTTGGTATGGTATTGGCTTGTGACGAATGTTTGATTACGGCTTGATAGCATGAGAACTGTGTGTTTCTGTATCAGGTGTCAATGTTGTGTTCTGTGTGTGTGTATCTTGATCAGTGTGTCAGTTGTGTTGTTCTGTATCAGTGGTGAACTGTGTGTTCTGTGTGTGTGTTTCTGTATCTAGTGGTGTCAGTGGTGTGTATTTGTATCAGTGTGTCAGTGTGTGTGTTTGTATCAGTTGTGTTGGTTGGTTCAGTGTGTAGTGTGTCCTGTTGTATCAGGTGTCAGTGTGGTTGTTTGTATCAGCTGTGGTCAGTGTGTGTGTTTTGTAATCAGTGTGTCAGTGTGTGTTATCTTGTATCAGTGTGTCCAGTGGTGTGTAATTTGTATCAGTGTGTCAGTGTGTGTTTGTATCAGTGTGTCAGTGTGTGTGTTCTGTATCAGTGTGTCAGTGTGTGTGTTTGTATCAGTGTGTCAGTGGGTGTGTTTGTATCAGTGTGTCAGTGTGTGTGTTCTGTATCAGTGTGTCAGTGTGTGTGTTTGTATCAGTGTGGCAGTGTGTGTGTTCTGTATCAGTGTGTCAGTGTGTGAGTTAAGAGAGAGAGATGCAGGCTCTTAGTCACCATGGCAAACAGGATGGAGACAGAACATATAGCTACTGGATGAAAAGACGTCAGACCTACGTCAGACCTACGTCAGACCGAAGAGACTGACGGCAACTAAGTGCAACTTGGAACATGTAAAAATGCATTCCCTCGGGTAATCTCTCTTGCTCTATCCCTCTTTCTCATAAAGCATTAAGAATAGTTCAACTGGGCCTCCTGAGTGGCGCAGCGGTCTAAGGCATTGTATCGCAGTGCTATCTGTGCCACTAGAGATTATGGGTTCGAGTCCAGGCTCTGTCGCAGCCAGCCGCGACCCGGAGACCCATGGGGCAGCGCACAATTGGCCCAGCATCGTCCGGGTTAGGGAGGGGTTTGGCCGGCAAGGATGTCCTTGTCCCATCGCGCGCTAGTGACTCCTGTGGCGGGCCGGGCGCAGTGCACACTGACACGGTCGCCTGGTGTATAATGTTTCCTCCGACACATTGGTACGGCTGGCATCCGGGTTAAGTGTGCATTTTGTAAAGAATCAGTGCGACTTGGTTGGGTTGTGTTTCGGAGGACACACGGCTCTCGACCACACGGCTCTCGACCAGCGATGAGACAAGACTGTAACTACCAATTGAATACCACGAAATTGGGGAGAAAAAGGGGTAATAAAAAAACACATACAAAAAAAATAAAAAATAGTTAAACTGCTTGTACAAAGAGGCAGATTATTGTTCAATAAACATCGTACCTTTGTATTAATCTTTGCTTATACACAGTGCAGTACACTGTTGTATGCTGTTAGAATAGTGCACAGTGGGATGAAATACCTTGTCAAGACAGAGAATTATAACGTTTAGGGTTTTACTATAAATTGTTAAATGAGAACTATTCAAACTCCATACGTGATAAAGTATAAGTGCGTGTTTGGTACATTCTTCCCTTTGTAACCTGTGAACAATGAAACAGTCCATATTTGTAGATTGGCGTTGGCTGAAGGGTCAAGGGCACTGCCATGATCACAGTGTTCAAACTCCTATCACCGCATCATTGTACACCTTTAGATACTTTTTAGAAGGACAAGATTATGAGTGAGGTCAGCCTGTGCTTTTTATGTAACTTTGTGACTTTGAGTGTGTAAATGTCCGAATATGATATTCTGTGATATTCGGACTGAGATGAAGACAAGCGAAGCACTGTAAGCAAAGAGTCTGAATTTTAAGATGACACACTGATTTCAGGTGTGTTCATTTGGAGTTTGTGTATATTTACACACCTTGATTTTAGGCAGCCTAGTTGTGTCTGCATGTGTACGCTTGCGTAGTTGTGCCACATACAGTTGAGTTTAAAAAACATAGCCTACTGTACACAGTATGTCCATTTGTGCAGTGCAGGATGTTAGTTCAGCTAATGGTATGATACAGTTTGGGAGGTAAGGTGGCATCCTCCGGTCTAACATGTGACATAAGTGTGATGAATACTCTGTCATGCCCGTCTTTGCCCCCTCCCCTCCCATCTCCCCTCATCTCTGTTACATTGTGCTGTGTCACTCGACTAACTAGCCTTGCCTGCTGATCAATCACAGTCAGAGCTGACCTGCGTGTCTGCTATCCGCCGTGGCTTCCTTCTGCTGAGGTGCATGATGGGGTTTATTAGTGCTGCTGCGCTCTCTCACACTCAAGAGTTTTAGCCAAAAATGCTCCTTTCATTTGGATGGGGGACTATTAGGCTAACGATGGCAAACATTGCTAATCCCTGTGCTCTTTGGCGGTTATTAGAATCGGAGTGCTTATCCATTGATCACTTGTCGAGGGATTTATGAAGAGTGTGCGGCAAAGTGAGGAGGTTTATTTTCGGATCCATAGGGCATAACATAGGTCTCCGTTTATTTGTTATTTATTTTGTTCGATTATTTGTTTGCTTTGCTCCGTGATTAATCTCACCCTGACCCCCACATCCCAAAATGTCTCGGTCCCATTTCAATAGTTATTTCTAGGAATGAATGAATGGTAGTATCCTTGATTTGTTTTTATTGGTACGTGTAATCTTTGGTTGCTTTATTCGGTTATGCACTGTTGCATGAAGTTTAGCTCTTTGTATCATGTATATGATGCCTTTAGGGTGCATGTATCCTGGTTTGACTTATTTCATGGCCATTATGTAAATATTGAATTAGGCTAGAGTGTATAATACGTTGTCCTGTTTAGCATATTGTGTGCATATAGTGGCCCTCTAGTGATATCTGCTCTGTCAGCCAAACATTAGCATTAGCAACTGTGGCAGGCCTCTGTAGTCTTCAGCTGCTCCACTAATTATCTCAGCTTCATCTAAGAGTGAGAGGGAGAGAGGGAGAGAGGGAGGGAGGGAGAGAGAGAGAGAGAGAGGGAGAGAGGGAGAGAGAGGGAGGGAGAGGGAGAGAGAGGGAGAGAGAGAGAGAGAGAGAGAGAGAGAGAGAGAGAGAGAGAGAGAGAGAGAGAGAGAGAGAGCACAGTAAACTGTTTGGCTGCACTTCGTCCCAGTTCATTTAGCTCTCACCCTGCAGGATTGTGGGTCTTCATTAAGAATGAGACTACTTATTGATGTGTCTCAGAGGCTCATTAGAGAGAAACGCTAAATCTCCACTCCTGCAGCAGCTCCTCTAGCCTTCTGAGACCCAGAAATTCATTTTTGTCCTCTCTAATGGACATTCGTTTTTGGTCCCTATCTCTAAGGCCATACATGTCACTGTGTTAGGTCATGTTGTACCTTTGAGAGGACATTCTTGGCTTTTCAATGATATCGCAACTGTGGGGATGTCAACGTGAGATGTTTTTCTATCTAGTTTTTCAAAATGGCTACCATCACAATTACCATCACAATTAGCATATTTTATGGTAAGTGTGTGTAATTGTTTAATTATAATTTTTGTGAGTTTGATATTCAAAGTGTTTCTAATAGGTAAATATATCAGGAATATTTTTGTTCACAGACACGCAATTAATCAGGACAACCTCCCTCCTGGTCACTCTGATTGACTTAACTTTTCCCAAAATACGATTCACCCTCTTCGAAACCCCAAACGGATCTCCCAGATAAACATCCTCAAAAAATCACCTCCCAACAAGAAACGCCTCCTTGTCCAATATACACTTACCAACCCCTTCAGTTATCGACACATTTTTGTTTTTCATCCCATTTCATTCCTCTTCTCCAACGGCATTCACTTCCGCCATGATTCCTTGTGTTCTTTAGCCTCATGCACCGTTCCCCTGGAACATTGTCATCCGTTGGCAGAGCCTTCCATGCAATAGAATAAATTGCACTGATTTCTTTGTTATGTAGACCCTCCCAAACTATCTGTTTTCATGTGACATGCACAATGACTAACTTTCGGTTGAAATGATGAATACAATGGACAACATTAACTAGAATGACGTTCACTCTGACGGGTGGGCAAAAATAACTATCTGAAAGCCACGCCCTATATAAACCAGCTTCTAACTCTTCTAATAGGCTGCACTGCTACATTGCCCTCATCGCTATTCAATGCGCATGCGTATGAGGTGTTGAAAGCAATTCAGAAGCTTCATTAAATAAAAAAAATTACTTTCATCTGACAAATGACTCGTTATTCGATTTCAGATAAGAGGTAAGATACCTAAATAACAATTTGGAGTTGAATGAACAAATGAGACAATTTGAGCAAACACATCATTTTAAGTCGACTGATTTTTTGCCTATGTTATCTCAAGTTGGATCTAAGTTTGGGCCAACTCATTTTTTTTCTTCAGGTAATACGTGGACAAGTTGAGAAAGGCTGTGGAACCAGTTACTTAATAATAATGAGTTAAAACAACAACAACAAAAAAGTCACGGTGTGTGTTTGTGCGCACGTGCGTGTGTGCGAGTGAGCTCGTGCGTGCTCACAGTTTTGTTTTTGTCTCTCTCAGTTCTTTCTCTCAGTTTAGCTTCAAATTAGACCACTGGGGGATAAATTAAATGACACCTTCACTGAATCAGCCAGGCTCCATCATGACACCAACAGTAAAGGAACTCACTGGCGAGTTGAACAAAGATGTGTTTACAACAGAGGAATGACGTCCTTAGTAAACTAACAAGAGTCTGTTCGGCTGTGTATCAAGTTTCAATGCTTATTCAGGTGTTAAACAGTACAGGGGCTGTCACGTTCCTGACCTGTTTTATGTTATTTTTGTATGTGTTTAGTTGGTCAGGGCGTGAGTTGGGGTGGGCATTCTATGTTTTGTGTTTCTATGTTTAGGTCACTTGTAATTAGCCTTATATGGTTCTCAATCAGAGACAGGTGTTTGACGTTTTCCTCTGATTGAGAACCATATATAGGTTGGCTGTTCACACTGTTTGTTTGTGGGTGATTGTCTCCTGTGTCTGTGTTTGTTTGCACCATACGGGACTGTTTCGTTCGTTCGTCGTTTTGTGTAGTCATTTTCCTGTTCGTCAGTTCTTCGTGTTATGTAAGTTCTTATGTTCAGGTTCGTCTACTCCGTTTGTTGTTTTGTTTAGTTTCAAGTGAAGTTCGTGTTTTCGTCTTTATTTAAATAAATCATGTCATATCACGAAGCTGCATTTTGGTTCAATCCCTGCTCCTCCTCTTCGGATGAAGAGGAAGAGGAACGCCGTTACAGGGGCATTCTTACCTTGAGAGCACTTTCCAACAATGCAGTGATAATAATGATAATAATAATAAAATACAAATTATAATAATGATAATAATAATAATCATAATAATCATAAAAAATTATTATAATAATGATAATAAT
>NC_036853.1:22553634-22574882 GCF_002910315.2 Salvelinus sp. IW2-2015 | reverse complement strand
AAGTGGAGTTCGACTTTTTCGTCTTCTATTTTAAATAAAATCATTCATATCACGAAGCGTGCATTTTGTTCAATCGTGCTCCTCTCTTCGCAGATGAAGAGGAGGAAGAAAAGCGTTACAGGGGCATTTTGACTGATCGAGCCTTATCGCAAACAATGCAGTGATATAATGAAATAAATAATAAAATACAAATATTAAATATCATTGATAATCATAAATTGTCAAAACATAAGAAGAAATTATTATAATAATGAAATAATATAATAAAATGAAAATTATAATAATGATAATGAATAATAATCATACAATAATCATAAAAAAATTATAATAATGTGAAGAATAATGAATAATAAAATACAAATTTATAAATAATATAATTAATAATATAATCTATATAATCATAAATAATATTAATAATAATAAAATAATACATAAAATGATATAATATAATAAAATATTAAATGATAATACTATTAATAATATAAAGATCAAAATAATAATAATAAAGATATAATAGAAATAAATACTAAAATCATATAAAAATAATAGATATTCATAATAATCAATAAAATAAATTATTCATTAATAAATATAAATAATTAAAAACTAAATTTATAATAATGATAATCATAATAATCATAATAATACATCAAAAAATAAAATAAAATGATAATACATAATAAAATACAAATTATAATAATGAAAATAAATAATCATAAAATCATAAAAATTAATGATTTAATAATATATTAATAATAAAAAAAAATATAATAAATATATAATAATTATATAATTCAAATAAATCACTAAAAGAAATATATATACTAGATATAATAAAATATACAAATACAAAATAATAATGAAATATCTATAATCATAATAATCATTAAACTTATCTATAATATAATGATCATACTTATAATAAAATACATAATTACACTTATAATAATATAATAATTAATAATCATAATAAAATCATAATCAAAATTGCATAAAATAATGATAATAATAATAAAATACAAATTATAATAATGATAATAATAATAATCATAATAATCATAAAAAATTATTATAATAATGATAATAATAATAACGATAATAATATAGATAATAATAGAACAAAATAAAAATAAAAAACACATAAGAACTACGATGAGACTTAAAGAATGCAAGTATACTGTATACGGGTACCAGTACCTTATTCACTGTGCAGGTGTACTGGCGTGGTTGAGGTGGGTTTATACATAAAGAGTGGCTGGTAGTAGGATAAACAGGGCTGTAAAAGTGACTGGTTGCAGAAATATATAAATACTTATTGTAATATACTAATGGTAATACTGTATATACTGTACATTACATGTACACTGGAGTAATAGTGACCAGTAGCAGGATAAATAGATAAATACTAATCGTACTGGCAATCAATAATCAATGGACAGCAGTGTAATAGAGTAATATATCTGATCAATAATCGTTTTAGCAGCAGCGTACAGTAGGTTGTGTCTGAGTGGGTAGAGACCTGTGTATGGGCATAGAGTCTGTGTGGATAGTCTGTGGAAGAGGGAGAGCAGTAGTTGTTAGCCATTTAACAGTCTTATGGCCAAGGGATAGATGCTGTTTAGGAGTCTGTTTGTCTGAGCCTTGATGTACCGGTACCTCCTGCCAGATGGGATCATGGAGAACAGTCCACGTCTTGGGTGGCTGGAGTCTTTGGCAATTTGTTGGGCCTTTATCAGACACCGCCTGGCATGTACTGCACGGCCTGATGTGGTGGGCCGTCCACACCACCCTTTGTAGGGCCTTCCGGTAGCAGGCGGCGCAGTTGCCGTACCAGACGGTGATACAACCAGTCAGGATGCTCTCAATGGTGCAGCTGTAAAAGTTCTTAAGGATCTAAGGGGCGATGACAAATCATTTCACCCTCCTGAAGGAGAAGAGCCGTTGTTGTGCCTTCTTCACTACAGTTCTGGTGTGAGAGGACCATGTTAAGTCCTCAATGATGTGGACACCGATGAACTTGAAGCTCTAGATGCGCTCCAATGTGTGGTCAGAGACACATTATTCCCCTGGCAAACACATTACCTCTCTCTCTCTCTCTCTCTCTCTCACGCTCTCTCTCTCTCTCTCTCTCTCATGAGCCTCTCTCTCATCTCCTCCCTATGCTCGCTCTCTCGTCTCTCCTCTCTCTACTCTCTCTCTCTCTCTCTCTCTCTCTCTCACTCTTCCCTCCTACGCTCTCTCCGCTCGCTCTCTCTCGCTCGCTCTCTCTCATATTTGAATTCCATATTCAATTCAAGGGCTTTATTGGCATAGGAAACATAAAAATAGATCATAAACAAAGGAGAAATACGATAATAAACAAAAGTATAAATAACAGTAAAAAAAATGTCAGTTAGCATTACACTCACAACAAAGTTCCAAAAGAAAAAAATACATTTAAAATGTAATAAATGTGCAAATAGTAAAGTACAAAAGGGGAAATAATAAACATAAATGGGTTGTATTTACAATGGTGTTTTTTCTTGTGACAACAGGTCACAAATTGCTGCTGCTGTGATGGCACACTGTGTTTATCAAATGTGGTTTGTTTTCGAATTCTTTGTGTGTCTGTGTAATCTGAGGGAATATATGTCTCTAATATGGTACTACATTTTGGCAAGAGGTTAGAAGTGCAGCTCAGTTTCCACCTCATTTTGTCGGCAGTGTGCACATCTGCCTGTCTTCTTGCGAGCCATGTCTGCCTACGGCAGCCCTTCTCAATAGCAAGGCTAGCTCACTGAGTATGTACATAGTCAAAGCTTTTCTTAAATTTTGTGTCAGTCATAGGTGTGGCTATTCTGCCAGTGTACTCTCTGTTTAAGGGCCTAATAGAATTCTAGTTTACTCTGTTTTTTTTGTAATTCAAATCAAATAATTATTATTTTCTTTTTCTCATGATTGTCTCTCTCTCTCTCTCTATTCATATAATAAACACTGTATCATTCATCAAAATAAAAATGTCTCTGGCTAGTTCTTCTTGTGAGAAAGGAAAATATGTTACTTGTTTGGTGGATGCGTTGGTGGTATCGCCTTAATCATAAGCAACTTTTCCATCATGCCCAACAAGCACAAAGTTTAATTGTGGTTGTAAAAATGACAAAAGAAAAAAATTAATTGAATTTGTTCTGTAAATACGTTCCGCATCCACCAGTTCCATGCTCATATTTATGTCGTGTACCGCTTCAGTGGTATTTACGAGGTGCTCTTGATAATAATATACACAACACTAATCCAATACCCTCATAGCAACATAGCTGCCAATCTCCTACCCTTAACACAACGAGCAGAGATCAGCCAGCGAGCGTGAGACTGTCAGCCCGAAACGGTCATGGACACACCTAAGGACGCAATACATGCACATTAACTCACCACACCACCATATACAGGGCAGACAGCCACACACTAGCTAACAACAACACAGACACACATCAACACACACACCAACCCACACACAGCCATAGCAAAACACGCACGAACACACACACACACACACACACACACACACACACACACACGTGCAAACTTCCCTGGGTGATTGTTGACATGTTTATAGGATGTGTATGCCCCCCGGTCGTCTCTCTCCTGCAATCGACTTATTGATCACTTCTTAATTATGTAACAATTTCAGTAAAAGAAATAGGCCCCCAGCACAATCAATGGACTTTTGTCATTAGCATCGTATGCGGTCCATTCATTCAGCTGTCCCCCAGGACTAGCTAGTTGAGATGGGATTAGGACCAGGCCAAGGACCCAGTATCATTGACTCACTCTCTCCCTCACCCACCCCCCTCATCTCCCAATGGCTTTATGATCTCGCCAAGGGCTTGTCCCAAATTAGACAGCATAACAAACAGTCAGCCATCTTAGATGGGTAGCTACTAGCTAGACATGTCAACCTCTCGCTGTTATGCCCTTGTTACCCCTCCTGTCACGTCCTGACCATAGTTCTTGTGTGTTTTGCTTGTTTAGTGTTGGTCACTATGTTGTGTGTCTAGTTTGTCTGTTTCTGTGTTCAGCCTAATATGGTTCTCAATCAGAGGCAGCTGTCAATCGTTGTCCCTGATTGAGAATCATATATAGGTGGCTTGTTTTGTGTTGGGGATTGTGGGTGGTTGTCTTCTGTCTTTGTGTTCTGCACCAGATAGGACTGTTTCGGTTTTCACATTTCTTGTTTTGTTGTTTGTAGTGTTCTAATATATTCTTTATTAAATCATGTTGAACACTAGCCGCGCTGCGTTTTGGTCCTCTCCTTCATCCCAGGAAGAAAACCGTTACACCTCCACAGTACATGTTCCATTAAACTTTCCCCAATTGTTTTGGAGTCATAATATTGCGATGTGAAATGTTGAGTTTGGTTCCAATTTGTTATCGCTAAGTAACAGAAGTCTTATCACTTTTCCCAGACTGGCGTACATATTGGGTGCAGACTGTTGATTTGAAAATGTGATGTTCCAGGCTTCTGGTAGACAGAGTGTAACAACAGTCCCTTGCTGGTTCCACCTGAACAATCTGGCTTATGTACCTCTGAAGTAGAGCCAAGCTCAGGCTCAGGAGAGACAAAGAACATGACATCATCTCTCTGAGTCACCAGCCAGCATCACTATCTCAGCTCTTGTTTTACACAGGATTATATCAAACCTGAACAACTAGCTTTATATGATATTCAGAATTTCCACCAGCATAATTCACCATAAAGAGGGAGATTATGTTTCTAAATGTACAGTCTTGTGACCTTTGTGTACATCCATACATGAATCTGATTATTGGGCTGTCAGTGTGTGTGGTGTGTGCTTTGTATGTTTATGTATGACTCACCCCTCCCCCTTTCTCCCCTGCTCTCAGTAATGTTAACCTCCGTGTCTGCTCAACGTCAGAGAGAGGTGGAGAGAGGGAGGGGAAGGGAGGGAGAGATGGTGAGAGCAAGGGAGGGAGGGAGGGAGGGAGGGAGGGAGGGAGGGAGGGAGGGCAGAGCTCCAAGTGTCACTCTTGGCCTTTTCCCTCGGGAGGAACAGTCTCATTTTACACACATCCATTAATCCCTGGCTCAGTTCTCCCCGTCACCCCACAATCTCTCTACCTGCTTCTCTCACCCACTCATCATCCCATCCCTTCTCCCCTTCTTTCCTTCCCTTCACTGACCAAGGAAGCTTTAAAGGCTCTACCATCAGTACTCTCTCCCTTCTCCCTGTCTTTCAAATTTCTTCAAACCTTCTCTTCATTGACATACACAGCTCGTTTTATATAACGCTTTAACACAGTGCAGTATCCTATTGGCTTTTCTTATCTTCTTGTCCTCTAGCCTTTTTTTATTACTAATACTATTTATCTGTCTCTGGCTCTGGTTCGTCTAAACGTTTCTCACATGATCAGACAGTGTTGGTTTGATGTTTTATTTGATGTTGTCATCTTGTGCAGTAACTGTACATTCTGTGCTTGTGCTGCAGGTATTAACAGTAATGCTCACAATATGGACCGCCCAGCATGACAACGGTGCATTGTGAAATAGTCCTGGCAGGGCAAGGCTTTCAGATGAAGTCTCTGTATTGGATGTAATTATGCTAACCTTTATGCTAGTCATCCGTTTCACTGATCCTCAGTGTGATTATATGTAAAATAGAGCTTTTATTTTGTACTTGGCAATAGCCATTTTAGTACATCTTTGTGTACAGCATATGAGCTACTTATTCCATTGATATCATAATTTTCGGACTAGCAATGAATGAGGTTCACAGGATGACAAAAAGGACACAAGATCAGTTGGATAACAAAGCAAGCTTTCTATCATGTAGGAACTATCTTAATTTATGTGCAAACAAATACACAATCTGGAGTAAATCTGATGTAAGGATCACGAGGAGACAAATCCTCATCAATCTACACACAACACCCCATAATGACAAAGCAAAAACTGTTTTTTTTATTTTAATGAAATATCACATTTACATAAGTATTCAGACCCTTTACTCAATACTTTGTTGAAGCACCTTTGGCAGAGATTACAGCCCCGAGTCTTCTTGGGTATGATGCTACAAGCCTGGCAAACATGTACTGTATTTGGGGAGTTTCTTCCCTTCTTCTCTGCAGATCCTCTCAAGCTCTGTCAGGTTGGATGGGGAGTGTTGCAGCACAGCTATTTTCAGATCTCTCCAGAGATGTTCGATCAGGTTCAAGTCCGGGCTCTGGCTGGGCCACTCAAGGACATTCAGAGACTTGTCCCGAAGCCATTCCTGCGTGTCTTGGCTATGTGTTTAGGGTTGTTTTCCTGTTGGAAGGTGAACCTTCGCCCCAGTCTGAGGTCCTGAGCACTCTGGAGCTGGTTTTCATCAAGGATCTCTTTGTACTTTGCTCCATTCATCTTTCCCTCGATCCTGACTAGTCTCCAGTCCCTGCTGCTGATAACCATCCCTAGAGCATAATACTGCCACCACCATGCTTCACAGTAGGGATGGTGCCAGGTTAACTCCAGACGTGACGATTAGCATTCAGGCTAAAGAGTTCAAGATTGGTTTCATCAGACCAGAGAATCTTGTTTTCATGGTCTGAGAGTCTTTAGGTGACTTTTGGCAAACTCCAAGCGGGCTGTCATGTGCCTTTTACTGAGGAGTGGCTTCCGTCTGGGCACTCTACCATAAAGGCCTGATTGGTGATGACATGCAGAGATGGTTGTCCTTCTGGAAGGTTCTCCCATCTCCACAGAGGAACTGGAGCTCTATCAGAGTGGCCATCGGGTTCTTGGTCACCTCCCTGATCTCTCCACCGATTTCTCAGTTTGGCTGGGAGGCCAGCTCTAGGAAGAGTCTTGTGGCTTCAAACTTCTTCCATTTAAGAATGATAGAGGCCACTGTGTTATTGGGGACTTCAATGCTGCAGACATCGACACAATCCTGTCCCAGAGCTCTAGAGACAATTCCTTCGACATCATGGCTTGGTTTTTGCTCTGACATGCAGTGTCAACTGTGGGACCTTATATAGACAGGTGTGTGCCTTTCCAAATCATGTCCAATCAATTGATTTTACCACAGGGGGACTCCAATCAAGTTGAAGAAACATCTCACAGATGATCAATGGAAAAAGCATGCACCTGATCTCAATTTCGAGTTTCAAAGCAAAGGGTCTGAATACTTATGTAAATATGGTATTTCTGTTTTTTATTTGTAATAAATTTGCAAACATTTCTAAAGACCTGTTTACGCTTTGTCATTATGGGGTATTGTGTGTAGATTGATGGGGAACAATTTTTATTTAATCAATTTCAGAATAAGGCTGTAATGTAACAAAATGTGGAAAAAGTCAAGGGGTCTGAATACTTTCCCGAAGGCACTGTATATCAATACCTTATTCAATGTGATTCATCTTAGGGACGTCCATGATAGCGATGTTTTAAGTTGATAGGCCGCTGTAGAGTGGATTTACAGAGTTTTAAATGGACACGTAAAATCTGATTTCTGATTTGTCTATGACTCAACCATCTTTTGACCAATCCCTTAGGTTTCCTCAAACAAAGTTAAGACATGTACCATGTGCCAACGTGCCATTTGGTTCTATGGTTAACGAGAAGAAGATTTTGGAAGTATTTTTAGCGTATTTTAGCATATTAACATATGTGCTAATATGCATCTACTGGTACAGTGTGGTCATCTTTGAATGCATCAATGTTATTCTCTCAAACTCTTTAGGGATTCTTGTGAAAGACTACATTTGGAGGGAATCTGACTTTTAGTCCATGAGAATAATATTTGTTATGGATATTTTAAGCATTAGAGTTATATAGTTTAACAGACGTTGCACTTGACACACTCATGAAATTGCTTATCCCAGTTACCAATAAGCATTCGCCTGTTAAGAAAATGACAGTAAAAACTGTTAAATCCCTGTGGTTGATGAGGAATTGAAAAATTGTATGGTTGAGAGGGATGAGGCAAAACGAATGGCAAATAAGTCTGGCTGCACAACCGATTGGCAAACGTGTACTGCACATTGAGAAATCATGTGACTAAACTGAATAAAAAGAAGAAGAAACTACACGATGAAACAAAGATAAATTACAAAGAATGATAGTAAAAAGCTTTGGAGCACCTTCAATTACATTTTGGGAAAAAAGGCAAACTCAGCTCTATCATTCATTGAATCAGATGGCTCATTCATTACAAAACCCACTGATATTGCCAACTATTTTAATTATTTTTTAAATTGATAAGTTTAGCAAACTTAGGCATGACATGCCAGCAAGAAATGCTGACACTATTCATCAAAGTGTGTCTGACCAAATTATGAAAGACAAGAATTGTAATTTTGAATTCTGTAATTTGAGTGTGGAAGAGGTGTGTCAATGTATGCGGATCAACACTATACACGTCAGCTACTACAGCAACTGAAATGACTGCAACACTTAACAAAGAGCTGCAGTTAGTTTCAGAGTGGGTGGCAAGGAATAAGTTAGTCCTAAATATTTTAAAAACTAAAAGCATTGTATTTGGGACAAATCATTCACTAAACCCTAAACCTAGGGGTTATTTATTACAACTAAATATTGTAATAAATAATGTGGAAATTCAGCAAGTTGAGGTGACTAAACTTCTTGGAGTAACCCTGGATTGTAAACTATCATCGTCAAAGCATATAGATACAACAGTAGCTAAGATGGGGAGAAGTCTGTCCATAATAAAGAGCTGCTCTACAGCACTATCAACAAGGCAGGTCCTACAGGCCTTAGATTTCTCGCACCTGGACTACTGTTCAGTCGTGTGGTCAGGTGCCACAAAGAGGGACTTGGATGTACACAGAGAGCAAACATTAATAATATGCATGTCAATCTCTCCTGGCTCAAAGTGGAGGAGAGATTGACTTCATCACTACTTGTATTTGTGAGAGGTATTGACATGTTGAAAGCACTTAGCTATCTGTTTAAACGACTAGCACACAGCTCAGACACCCATGCATACCCCACAAGTCATGCCACCAGAGGTCTCTTCACAGTCCCCAAGTCCAGAACAGACTATGGGAGGAACACAGTACTTTGTTACATAGAGCCATGACTACATGGAACTCTATTCCAAGTAAATTATGCAAGCAGTAGAATCAGATTTATAAAACAGATAAAAATACACCTTATAGAACAGCGGGGACTGTGAAGCAACACAAACATAGGCACAGACACATGCATACACACACATGATAACATACACGTTATACACACACGTACACATGGGTTTTGTGTTGTAGATATGTGATAGTGGAGTAGGGGCCTGAGGGCACACACTTAGTGTGTTGTGAAATCTGTTATGAATGTATTGTAATGTTTTTAAATTGTATAACGGCCTTAATTTTGCCAGACCCCAGGAAGAGTAGCTGCTGCCTTGGCAGGAGCTAATGGGGATACATACAGTGGGGCAAAAAAGTATTTAGTCAGCGACCAATTGTGCAAGTTCTCCCACTTAAAAAGATGAGAGAGGCCTGTAATTTTCATCATAGGTACACTTCAACTATGACAGACAAAATGAGAAGAAAAAAAATCCAGAAAATCACATTGTAGGATTTTTAATGAATTTATTTGCAAATTATGGTGGAAAATAAGTATTTGGTCACCTACAAACAAGCAAGATTTCTGGCTCTCAAGACCTGTAACTTCTTCTTTAAGAGGCTCCTCTGTCCTCCATCGTTACCTGTATTAATGGCACCTGTTTGAACTTGTTATCAGTATAAAAGACACCTGTCCACAACCTCAAACAGTCACACTCCAACTCCACTATGGCCAAGACCAAAGAGCTGTCAAAGGACACCAGAAACACAAATTGTAGATCTGCACCAGGCTGGGAAGACTGAATCTGCAATAGGTAAGCAGCTTGGTTTGAATAAATCAACTGTGGGAGCAATTATTAGGAAATGGAGACATACAAGACCACTGATAATCTCCCTCGATCTGGGGCTCCACGCAAGATCTCACCCCGTGTGGTCAAAAATGATCACAAGAACGGTGAGCAAAAATCCCAGAACCACACGGGGGGACCTAGTGAATGACCTGCAGAGAGCTGGGACCAAAGTAAAAGCCTACCATCAGTAACACACTACGCGCCGCCAGGGACTCAAATCCTGCAGTGCCAGACGTGTCCCCCTGCTTAAGCCAGTACATTCCAGGCCCGTCTGAAGTTTGCTAGAGAGCATTTGGATGATCCAGAAGAAGATTGGGAGAATGTCCTATGGTCAGATGAAACCAAAATATAACTTTTTGGTAAAAACTCACTCGTCGTGTTTGGAGGACAAAGAATGCTGAGTTGCATCCAAAGAACACCATACCTACTGTGAAGCATGGGGGTGGAACATCATGCTTTGGGGCTGTTTTTTCTGCAAAGGGACCAGGACGACTGATCCGTGTAAAGAAAAGAATGAAGGGGGCCATGTATCGTGAGATTTTGAGTGAAAACTCATTCCATCAGCAAGGACATTGAAGATGAAACGTGGCTGGGTCTTTCAGCATGACAATGATCCCAAACACACCGCCCGGGCAACGAAGGAGTGGCTTCGTAAGAAGCATTTCAAGGTCCTGGAGTGGCCTAGCCAGTCTCCAGATCTCAACCCCATAAACATCTTTGGAGGGAGTTGAAAGTCCGTGTTGCCCAGCAACAGCCCCAAAACATCACTGCTCTAGAGGAGATCTGCATGGAGGAATGGGCCAAAATACCAGCAACAGTGTGTGAAAACCTTGTGAAGACTTACAGAAAACGTTTGACCTCTGTCATTGCCAACAAAGGTATATAACAAAGTATTGAGATAAACTTTTGTTATTGACCAAATACTTATTTTCCACCATAATTTGCAAATAAATTCATTAAAAATCCTACAATGTGATTTTCTGGATTTTTCTTCTCATTTTGTCTGTCATAGTTGAAGTGTACCTATGATGAAAATTACAGGCCTCTCTCATCTTTTTAAGTGGGAGAACTTGCACAATTGGTGGCTGACTAAATACTTTTTTGCCCCACTGTAATAAATTCATATACAAATAGTCCAAAAAGTTAATTGTTCATAGTTTCCTTATTTTTTAAAGATATCAATGCCAAATTTAACATGGTGTATTATGGTAATGCCTTGATTACCCTAAAAAGTTTCAAGGCCATTGTGAAGTGGATTTACAAAGGAGTTCAATGGACACGTAAAAACCATATTTCCTGATTTATCAATAACTCAGCCATGTCTTATCCAATCCCTTAGCTTTTCCATGGGCCTACATACCATAGTTGGTGTTATTCGGACTTATGGTTCATGAGAATACGGTTTTAAAAGGTTTTCCAAATTGTCCAAGATGAAGGAAAATCTATCCTGACGGACCTTATGTGTCCTTGAAGTAAATTTGTTCAACATGAGGAAATTCACCTGCATGCAAATTTTAAAGTCTCCAGGTCAAACAGAGCGGCGGATATGACAATTTAAGTTAGACTGCTTATAACAGAGCCACATATAGGCCAATCGGTGCCATTCTTTTTGACCAAGTTACTCATGGCCTCAAGTTTATGTGTGCCAAATTAGAAAGTTACGAATCTATGCTTGATTTATTTGACCATGTCAAGGGCAAAACAATGATCTTCGCTGTAAACCCCTAAAAACATCAGGAAGACCGAGTAGTATGATGTCATTATAGAGGGTAGCACTGATGGAGCTATCAGTGTGATGTCAAAATGGAAGTTAACATAGAACAAGCAGTGTGATGTCACAATGGAAGTTAACATAGAACAAGCAGAGTGATGTCACAATGGAAGTTAACATAGAACAAGCAGAGTGATGTCACAATGGAAGGTAACATAGAACAAGCAGAGTGATGTCACAATGGAAGGTAACATAGAACAAGCCATAGAATTAGGAATTACAATACTACAAGTCGTAATCAATAAAAGGTTGCAATATGGTGCAGAGTGTTCAACAAGAAGATCCCCAGCTCTGTTAAAATCCTTAGGGATTGTTAAATAAATGTTATAACTGTTTGGTTTTAATATCATCATCTCTTGAATAGCATAGTCAGAACTACAAATTTCCGATTAAGCCAGATTTAGCTCTGTCATCACACTTAAACAGCAAGTAAATGCGTGCTTTCATGATCAGTAAGCAATTGATTATGTAATTTCAGATATGTGAGGATGGCCTATCCATTTGGCATGCAGCTAGCTATCTAAGCAAACAACATGTGTAGTTTAGCTTGCTTCATCAGAGATTAGGCTTTTGGAAAGAGCTTGACATCAGCAAGTCCTCGCCCTGGTAAAGTTGTCAGTCGGACTTCTGTCATCACAACTATAGATTGCAAGGAATTAAAATACTATTTGTATATAGCCATCTAGTTTATACCCTGAAAGTTCGCTTGTTAACTAACCATATTGACATTATTAGCTAGCTAGTCAGTTTGATGCGGTCGATCAATCAATGTAGCCTATCATGTCTGTCAGCAGCAATCGTGATTAAACACTTAAAAACAATGCTGAAAAGCGGATAATGTTAGCTAACTATGCTAGGTAGGGCTACATTGGTTGGAGAAAAAAGTACATTTGGTGTACTTACCACTATGTTTAGCCAACTGTACAAAGTTTCTACCTGTAGCTTGCAAAGTAAACATTATCAGCTAACAGTACATTGGCAAATGCGCCCTTCTGCTGCTTGACAGGCAGAGCCCATGAAGGATGCGAAATTAACCTAAACCACTCATACATGTCAGGTATAGTTCACTTTTATTTTATATCTCTCAAATATCCAGTTAATGGTGGCCAATATTGAGAGATATTGTGACGCTTCCCTCATGTATCTGAAATGACATGATCAATTGACGTTTACTGTTCATGAAAAGCATGCAGATTCTTGCTGTATGACTCTGACGATAGAGCTAAATGTGCGCAATAGTTTCTCATGGAATAATCTGAAATATGTAGTTCTGACCATGCTCTACAAGAGGTGATGATATTACAACCAAATAGTTAACATTTATTAACAATCCTTGAAAACGGCATGCGGTTGTAAATGGTTTTAGCGGAGCTGGGGGTCTCCTTGCCCTGCAGCAGGCAAATCGAATGCTCTGCAACTTGTGACGTTTTATTGATAACGACCTATTCATTAATAATAGTAATTTAATAGGATCTCTATGGAACAAGCAGAATGATGTCACAACGGAAGGTAACAGAACAAGCCATAGAATTAAGAATTACAATACTATTAATTAATAATAGTAATTTCATATGATCTCTATGGAACAAGCAGAGTGATGTCACAATGGAAGGTAACAGAACAAGCAGAGGGATGTCACAATGGAAGGTAACAGAACAAGCAGAGGGATGTCACAATGGAAGGTAACAGAACAAGCAGAGGGATGTCACAATGGAAGGTAACAGACCAAGCAGAGTGATGTCACAATGGAAGGTAACAGAACAAGCAGAGTGATGTCATAATTGAAGGTAACATACAGTATCAGAGAGTGTCACAATATGGCCTTGTGGGGCCTAGTCGATAGAGTGTGGCGCTTGCAACGCCAATTTCTTTGGTTCAAATAAACTACAATATCTCAGTACAGGTAAATATAATAAACTGTTCAATGGGAGCTAATGCAAAGTTTGACTGTATTCTAGCCTCCTGTGTGTGAATATCATACTGGAAGAAAAATACAAATAAACATGACAAAATTCCCTCCCAGTAAAAATGACCCTGCGTCGATGAGGAACTTAGCTCATGGAGAGATCTAAGGCTTTTTGAACGGGCTACTAAGCGATCACAGGAGGGTAGAGAGGAGAGATTCATGAATATTTATGACTCTTAATTCATCCAAAGCTCGACAGACCTCCCCAAAATGATGCTCTCAGAACCACTAAACAGGAACACAGCTCTCATCTCTCTCTCCCATTACCTTGGGAGAATCTCAACACCCTGTAGTATGTGCGCGTGCGTGCGTGCGTGCGTGCGTGCGTGCGTGCGTGCGTGCGTGCGTGCGTGCGTGCGTGTGTGTGTGTGTGATGATGTAAGCAGGATGGCTCCCTGTGTAAGTGTACACTTTGTATTTGCACATCACTGTGAATCTTTTTGTGTATGAGTGTGAGAGGTTTAAGTCTATGATGATTGAATCCGTCTGTTCACATACCTGTAAATCATGTTCATCCGGACTGTTGCATCATAAGGCCATTTGAATCTCTACTCGCCCATACAGTTAACCCTCCCTCCCAAAGGACCTGATGAGAGCAACCACGAACCGCCACCATGCTCACTGACAGGGCCTCCATTCACACATCTACCAACCTGCCTACACCTTTTACATAACATAAAAGCTCTGATAGTCTTACATAGTGCCACACCCGACGGTACATCCTTAACAGACAAGTATGAAGTTCCATCATCATGCTGTGCTGTGACAAGAGAGAGGAGAGGGTTGCTAGGTGGGAAGGGGGATTTCATTTCTTTAGAGGAAGGGCTGAAATGCTGTGTGGAGATTGGAGTGCCCTTTCCTCCCATCTCTACTGCATGGGCCTATCGTACATGTCAAATCAAATCAAATCAAATCAAATTTTATTAGTCACATACACATGGTTAGCAGATGTTAATGCGAGTGTAGCGAAATGCTTGTGCTTCTAGTTCCGACAATGCAGTAATAACCAACAAGTAATCTAACCTAACAATTCCACAACTACTACCTTATACACACACACAAGTGTAAAGGGATAAAGAATATGTACATAAAGATATATGAATGAGTGGTGGTACAGAACGGCATGGCAAGATGCAGTAGATGGTATAGAGTACGGTATATACATATGAGATGAGTACTGTAGGGTATGTAAACATAAAGTGGCATAGTTTAAAGTGGCTAGTGGTACATGTATTACATAAAGATGGCAAGATGCAGTAGATGATATCTGTCTCTTATACACATCTAGATGTGTATAAGAGACAGATGTAGGGTATGTAAACATTATATTAAGTGGCATTGTTTAAAGTGGCTAGTGGTACATTTTTACATAATTTCCATCAATTCCCATTTTTAAAGTGGCTGGAGTTGAGTCAGTATGTTGGCAGCGGCCGCTAAATGTTAGTGGTGGCTGTTTAACAGTCTGATGGCCTTGAGATAGAAGCTGTTTTTCAGTCTCTCGGTCCCTGCTTTGATGCACCTGTACTGACCTCGCCTTCTGGATGATAGCGGGGTGAACAGGCAGTGGCTTGGGTGGTTGTTGTCCTTGATGATCTTTATGGCCTTCCTGTGACATCGGGTGGTGTAGGTGTCCTGGAGGGCAGGTAGTTTGCCCCCGGTGGTGCGTTCTGCAGACCTCACTACCCTCTGGAGAGCCTTACGGTTGTGGGCGGAGCAGTTGCCGTACCAGGCGGTGATACAGCCCGACAGGATGCTCTCGATTGTGCATCTGTAGAAGTTTGTGAGTGCTTTTGGTGACAAGCCGAATTTCTTCAGCCTCCTATGTCATATAGGGTTATGGTGCGGACGATGCTCTTTCTGCTCCTGCCTGTCTCCATGTTCTCTGTCTTTCTGTCAGTGCGCTCAGTTCTCTTGATGGCTTTAGGTCCGGCTGTGAGGGAGTGTGCTTGTTTAAGGCTGGGATTTGGGGAGAGAGCTGTCAGCAGTGTGAGGAGAGACCTCCCCCTGAGAGACACTTCATCCTGGGATGTCTGTCTGTCTGCTCATACAGGGCTGCAGTGGAATTATATAAGCAGGCATACATACATACCAGATTGTCCTGCATGGAATTAGCATTCTTCAGTGTACTGTCTGCTGTCTATGGGAGTCTGACACACATTGTACAGTGAGCGCCAAAAGTATTGGGACAGTGACACATTTTGTTGTTGTTTTGGCTCTGTACTCAAGCACTTTGGATATTAAATGATACAATGACTATGAGGTTAAAGTGCAGACTATCAACTTTAATTTGAGTGTATTTTCAGTTATATCGGGTACACCGTTTAGAAATGACAGTAGATTTTGTACATAGTCCCACCATTTTAGGGGTATTGGGATACATTCACTTATATGTGTATTAAAGTAGTCAAAAGTTTAGTAGTTGGTCCCATATTCCTAGCACGCAATGCTAGGAATATGGGTGCAATAACTCTAATGAACACATCCTCTGCAGCAGAGGTAACTCTGGGTCTTCCTTTCTTGTGGCGGTCCTCATGAGAGTCAGTTTCATCATAGCACTTGATGTTTTTTGGGACTTGAGGAAACTTTAAAAGTTCTTGAAATTTTCCGTATTGACTGACCTTCATGTCTTAAAGTAACGATGGATTGTCGTTTCTCTTTGCTTATTTGAGCTGTTCTTGCCATAATATGGACTTGGTCTTCTACCAAATGGGGCTATCTTCTGTATAACATCCCTACCTTGTCACAACACAACTTATTGGCTCAAACGCATTAAGAAGGAAAGAAATTTCACAAATTAACAAGGCACACCTGTTAATTGAAATGCATTCCAGGTGACTACATCATGAAGTAGCAGGGGGGCGGCATGTAGCCTAGTGGTTAGAGCATTGGACTAGTAACCAAAAGGTTGCTAGATCGAATCCCCGAGGTGACTAGGTAAGAATATGTCATTCTGCCCCTGAACAAGGCAGTTAACCCACTGTTCCCCTGTAGGCCGTCATTGAAAATAAGAATTTGTTCTTAACTGATTTGCCTGGTTAAATAAAGGTAACATTTTAAAAAGCTGATTGAGAGAATGCCAAGAGTGCCTCTCTTCATCAATGCTGTCTGTGATTGGATTGTGCTTTTTTGCTTTCTACCACTTATCTGTTTTTACTTGGCAACCACTCAACTCTCATTTTAAACAAAGTACTACTTATAAATGCTTTATATAGCATACATAAAGGCTTCACAAGCGCTACATAAATGCTTCTCAAATCATTCATAAGTGTGTGTCATACTCTATTAATGGTGTATAAAGGGTGACCCTTGAATGAATAGGTGTGTCCAAACTTTTGACTGGCACTGTATGTGTGTGATGGAGAAAAGGTATGCAAGTGTGATTGTGCGATATCAGTACACAGGCGTAGAGATTTGGCAGGGGAGATTAAGTGCATTCATCTTCATTTGGTGGCTGCCGTGAGCAGGAGCAGTGTTACCTGGTGGAACAGAAACGCTCTGGTTACTGTGAGACCCAGACCACCAGGACAACACTTACTGAGCCTGGGGCTGGGGATGGGACACCTCACTCTGGAGGCACATTCCATCTTCTCTCTCTTTCTTTGTCTCCATCATTCTGTCTCTGTGTTTTCCTCTGTCTTCGTCTCTCTAAATATGTCCCTCTCTTTCGACATGCGCATATGCCTTCTCTTCATATGCCTTCTCGTCATTGTGACATTTGACAAATTATCTGACAGATAATGCTATCAATCCCATGTGTTTTAAAAAGCTGCTTTTGAAGCTATTCTTTACTGGTTATGCAATGTCTGTTGTCAGGTCTGTGTGTAGCTGCATGGGCCAGACTGAGGAGCAGAACACTGATAGGATTATGGAACAACCCTTTAACATTAGACCAATGGCTTATTGAACACACCATTGTTTTCCCACATTCATTTGTCAGAGCAGAGAGAATTAAAATCGACTGTCCTCCTTTTCATGCCTGGGTTGTTTTTTAAACCATGAGCCCATGACATAATCATCAAGAGAGATGAAAGAAAAGGGCACATGAGAGAGGAAGGGGGCAGCTACCTCACCACCGACTGACCTACACTGACAGTCACTGTACTGAAGTAAAGTGGCACCCAGATGGTTTTACTGAAGTACTTGGGCACCTGAAGCAGTTTGACTGGGTGACTGGTGTTGATAAGAGCTAGCCAAGTGACGCTGGCAAGGGACCAAGCCAGGGAAAGGAGCTCAGGGTGGGGAGGGACCGACAGACAGAAGTAATGGATGCGCTCCTCTCTGACTCAGGGTATTTGTGTGTGTAAATATATGAAACTGTTTCTTTTTTAGTGCCTGTCTGGACCGGAGTGATGGGGAAAAGCACAGTCCATTACTCTTGTGAATGGAGAGCAAGGGAAACAAGATTAAATGGGAGTGCCGGTGCATTGCAAATGCCACCTTGCATGATGTAGAACATACAATGGTAAGTGCATTTTTGCAGCACTGAAAAACTGTGCCTGACCAAAACTCGAACAAAGCAAAAAAAACTCCAAAATACTCAGTCTGGTTCCTTTCAACTTTGTGTACGGTAGAAGGAAATAAGGGACGAGAGAGAAGGTGCATTTGAAGCCAGGACAGATAAAAAGAGAGGAGGTTAGTGGTGTGGAGTAAAACCAAATGGACAGGAATAAGAGAATACTGAGATCAGAGTTGTTTCTATTTTCTGTGTCCGTGCGTCAGTTGGTTGCACAGCACAGAGAGAGAGAGAGAGGGAGAGGGGAAAATGGAACACACTAAACAAACAATAACACGAAGAGTTATCTATCCAAAATGGAGATGTATGGATAGACTACTTCTCCAATCTTTTTGGCTCTATAACAAAGAACAAAGATCAAAAACATATACATGATCAAATACAAATCTTAGAATCCACTATTAAAAACTACCAGCACCCCCTGGATTCTCCAATTACATTGAATGAACTACAGGACAAAATTCAAACCCTCCAACCCAAAAAGGCCTGTGGTGTTAATGGTATTCTAAATGAAATGATAAAATATACAGACCACAAATTCCAATTGGCTATACTTAAACTCTTTAACATCATCCTCAGCTCTGGCATCTTCCACACTATTTGGAACCAAGGACTGATCACCCAAATCCACAAAAGTGGAGACAAATTTGGCCACGATATGCATCAACAGCAACCTTAGGAAAAACCTCTGCATTATCATTTACAGCAGACACGTACATTCCTCAGTGAAAACAATGTACTGAGCAAATGTTATTGGCTTTTTAACAAATTATTGTACAACAGACCACGTATTCACCCTGCACACCCTAATTGACAAACAAACCAACTAAAACAAAAGCAGTCTTCTCATGCTTTGTTGATTTGTAAGGTAGCATTTCACAGTAAGGTTGGTGAATACCTGTTGTATTCGGGTATTGTATTCGGCGCATGTGACAAATACAATTTCATTTGATTTGATTTAAAAAAGCTTTTGACTCAATTTGGCATGAGGGTCTGCTTTACAAATTGATGGAAAGCGGTGTTGGGGGAAAAACACAAATACAAATTCCATCTAGACACCATTGCTCTAGAGCACACAAAAAACGATACATACCTCGGCCTAAACATCAGCGCCACAGGTAACTTCCACAAAGCTGTTAACGATCTAAGAGACAAGGCAAGAAAGGCCTTCTACACGATCAAAAGGAACATAAAATTCTACATACCAATTAGGATATGGCTAAAAATACTTGAATCAGTTATGGAACCCATTGCCCTTTATGGTTGTGAGGTCTGGGGTCCGCTCACCAACCAATAATTCATAAAATGGGCCAAACACTAAATTGAGACTCTGCAAAAATATCCTCCGTGTACAAGGTAAAACACCAAATAATGCATGCAGAGCAGATTTAGACCGATACAAGCGAATTATCAAAATCCAGAAAAGAGCCGTTAAATTCTACAACCACCTAAAAGGAAGATATTCCCAAACCTTCCATAACAAAGCCATCACCTACAGAGAGATGAACCTAGTCCCCTAAGCAAGCTTGTCCCTGTCACGTTCCTGACCTGTTTTCTCTTGTTTTGTATGTCTTTATTGGTCAGGGCGTGAGTGTTGGGTGGGCAGTCTATGTTTTGTATTTCTATGTTGGGTTTTGTGTTCGGCCTGGTATGATTCTCAATTAGAGACAGGTGTGTATCGTTTGTCTCTGATTGAGAGTCATACTAAGGCAGCCAGGGTTTCACTGGTGTTTTGTGGGTGTTTGTTTCCTGTGTTAGCGTTTGGGCCACACAGGACTGTTGCAGGTTAGTCACGTTTGTTGTTTTGTTTATTTGTAGTGTTTGTTGGTTTGCCATTAAAATCATGAATACCTCCTACTCCGCATCTTGGTCCGATCCATGCTCCTCCTCGTCTGAGGAGGAGAACGACATTGAAAACCGTTACAGTCCCGGGGCTCTGTTCACAAACACAAATAGACCGCACAGAGCCGCAGCCAATTAGATCTAACCAAATCATGAGAAAACAAAAAGATAATTACGTGACACATTGGAAAGAATTAACAAAAAAACAGAGCAAACAAAAGTCAGCAAAAAAAGTAACGTCCTGTCAACTGCATTTATTTTCAGCAAACTTAACATGTGTAAATATTTCTATGAACATAACAAGATTCAACAACAGACATAAACTGAACAAGTTCCACAGACATGCGACTAACAGAAATGGAATAATGTGTCTCTGAACAAAGGGGGGGTGGGGCAAAATCAAAAGTAACAGTCAGTATCTGGTGTGGCCACCAGCTGCATTAAGTACTGCAGTGCATCTCCTCCTCATGGAATGCACCAGATTTGCCAGTTCTTGCTGTGAGATGTTACCCTACTCTTCCACCAAGGCACCTGCAAGTTCCCGGACATTTCTGGGAATGGCCCTAGCCCTCACCAGTATGGCTGATGTGTGACGGAGAAGTCCGCACTGGCCGCTGGCAGCGTTTGGTACACTAACACACACACATTCAGGGCGCCTCCCTGCTCCGTTATCAGCTACGTTAACAATGTGGGTCGACACACAAGTTAACTTCCCTATCTTAGTACATACATTTCACACTTTATTCTTACCTCCCGTCAGTAACAATAACAATTATGGTATCAAGAATATACAGACAAGCGTTCATGTTTCATTTAAGCAACGTTTATTGTACTTATCAATGTTATAGATGAGCGCGTTGTTTGTTTGTGTCGGTTCCTTTCTCTCCATCTTTGTAGCTTCCGGTATGCTGGAAGGACCAGAGCTACAGTAATCGGGCTGGCTTTGTAGTGCTTGCCCAAATGGCTTGTTCATGTGAATGGGCATATTGGAAGACTCCATGTCAGTAGGGATGGATTTTGTAAATGTGTTATATTGGTATATATATATCTGAGAAACGTGTTGCAACGTATATAATTCATATTGTTTGGCTGAGTGGAAAATGTAGGCTGTGATGAAGTAATTGCTTATTCATTAGTGCTGGGTATGTTCTGATAGCAGGGGCTTCCCTACAAAAGGAGCCTCTCTTTCAGTTCAAGGGGGGAACCATTTTGGATTGAGCTGTTGATGGGCAGCATTGTTTACCATCT
>NC_036853.1:22523850-22552161 GCF_002910315.2 Salvelinus sp. IW2-2015 | reverse complement strand
CGCATCTTGGTCCGATCCATGCTCCTCCTCGTCTGAGGAGGAGAACGACATTGAAAACCGTTACAGTCCCGGGGCTCTGTTCACAAACACAAATAGACCGCACAGAGCCGCAGCCAATTAGATCTAACCAAATCATGAGAAAACAAAAAGATAATTACGTGACACATTGGAAAGAATTAACAAAAAAACAGAGCAAACAAAAGTCAGCAAAAAAAGTAACGTCCTGTCAACTGCATTTATTTTCAGCAAACTTAACATGTGTAAATATTTCTATGAACATAACAAGATTCAACAACAGACATAAACTGAACAAGTTCCACAGACATGCGACTAACAGAAATGGAATAATGTGTCTCTGAACAAAGGGGGGGTGGGGCAAAATCAAAAGTAACAGTGTCAGTGATCTGGCATCTGGTGTGGCCACCAGCTGCATTAAGTACTGCAGTGCATCTCCTCCTCATGGAATGCACCAGATTTGCCAGTTCTTGCTGTGAGATGTTACCCTACTCTTCCACCAAGGCACCTGCAAGTTCCCGGACATTTCTGGGAATGGCCCTAGCCCTCACCAGTATGGCTGATGTGTGACGGAGAAGTCCGCACTGGCCGCTGGCAGCGTTTGGTACACTAACACACACACATTCAGGGCGCCTCCCTGCTCCGTTATCAGCTACGTTAACAATGTGGGTCGACACACAAGTTAACTTCCCTATCTTAGTACATACATTTCACACTTTATTCTTACCTCCCGTCAGTAACAATTTATGGTATCAAGAATATACAGACAAGCGTTCATGTTTCATTTAAGCAACGTTTATTGTACTTATCAATGTTATAGATGAGCGCGTTGTTTGTTTGGTTCGGTTCCTTTCTCTCCATCTTTGTAGCTTCCGGGTATGCTGGAAGGACCAGAGCTACAGTAATCGGGCTGGCTTTGTAGTGCCTGTCCCAAATGGCTTGTTCATGTGAATGGGCATATTGGAAGACTCCATGTCAGTAGGGATGGGATTTTGTAAATGTGTTATATTGGTATATTATATCATGAGAAACGTGTTGCAACGTATATAATTCATTATGTTTGGCTGAGTGGAAAATGTAGGCTGTGATGAAGGTAATTGCTTAATTCATTAGTGCTGGGTATGTTCTGATAGCAGGGGCTTCCCCTAACAAAAGGAGCCTCTCTTTCAGTTCAAGGGGGGAACCATTTTGGATTGAGCTGTTGATGGGGCAGCATTGTTTTTAAGCTGTCCCAATAATGTATACTTTGGATGGCAGTACTGTTTTTCTTCCGGATTCACAATGTAAATTAACACCCTGTGCCATCTTTTTATTTGATAGAGGTTAGGTTTTTCAGTCTAGCCTTCTGGCCTACACTACGTGACACATTGTCATGCTGGAGGGTCATGTCAGGATGAGCCTGCAGGAAGGGTATCACATGAGTGAGGAGGATGTCTTCCCTGTAACGCACAGCGTTGAGATTGCCTGCAATGACAACAAGCTCAGTCCGGTGATGCTGTGACACACCGCCCCAGACCATGACGGACTCTCCACCTCCAAATCAATCCCGCTCCAGAGTACAGGCCTCGGTGTAACGCTCATTCCTTCGACGATAAACGCAAATCCAACCATCACCCCTGGTAAGACAAAACCACGACTCGTCAGTGAAGAGCACTTTTTGCCAGTCCTGTCTGGTCCAGCGACGGTGGGTTTGTGCCCATAGGCGACGTTGTTGCTGGTGATGTCTGGTTAGGACCTGTTTTACAACAGGCCTACAAGCCCTCAGTCCAGCCTCTCTCAGCCTACAGTGGACAGTCTGAGCACTGATGGAGGGATTGTGCGTTCCTGGTGTAACTCTGGCAGCTGTTGTTGCCATCCTGTACCTGTCCCGCAGGTGTGATGTTCGGATGTACCGATCCTGTGCAGGTGTTGTTACACGTGGTCTGCCACTGCGAGGATGATCAGCTGTCCATCCTGTCCCCCTGTAGTGCTGTCTTAGGCGTCTCACAGTACGGACATTGCAATTTATTGCCCTGGCCACATCTGCAGTCCTCATGCCTTCTTGCAGCATGCCTAAGGCACGTTCACGCAGATGAGCAGGGACCCTTGGCATTTTTCTTTTGGTGTTTTCAGTAGAAAGGCCTCTTTAGTGTCCTAAGTTTTCATAACTGTGACCTTAATTGCCTACCGTCTGTAAGCTGTTAGTGTCTTAACCACCATTCCACGGGTGCATGTTCATTAATTGTTTATGGTTCATTGAACACGCATGGGAAACAGTGTTTAAACCCTTTACAATGAAGATCTGTGAAGTTATTTGGATTTTTACAAATTATCTTTGAAAGACAGGGTGCTGAAAAAGGGACGTTTCTTTTTTTCCTGAGTTTATAATACTATTTGGCCCTAAACAGTGAGTACACAGTGGCAGAATACCTGAACACTGTGACTGACCCAAAATTAAGGAAAGCTTGACTATGTACAGAAGCTTTGACTATGTACCGTAACTGCATGCACACTAATCAGTAACCTAAATACACTTCAAAGCACATGCTAATGGTTGTGGTGTCATACATCAGGTCATACAAGGGGTCTTCATGCTTCTCTAATTGAGAATCACTCCTCACCCTCACGCCCCCCCCCTCTCTTCTTTAAATTATCATATTAGTTCTGCAAGACTGAGGTGCGTGGCGTCTACACAGGGATAGAGAGGGACCTCGTTCTTCTTGGTGACCTTCCTCCCGCAGTCTTCCTCTTCAATATTCATGCTAAGGGGAGCATTTGCATTGTTACCATGAACAATGGATGACGTATGGAGGGAAGGGAGAGCCGCTTGACCTTTCCTAGCCACTAGAGAGAGGGGCAACAAGGATAGAGAGAGAGAGCTTAGATGGGAGAGAGGGGGATTGGAAGAGAGATTTTCTGCATTTGTTTGATTTAGTGTTTACCTTTCATGTCTAGTTTTATAATAATGTTATAATCATTCCTGCCATGCAATCTAAATGTAATTAAATACAGATGGCAACAGAACATGAGAAAGGCAGGGGAAAGTGAGACAGGGACGAGGGAGAGCGGACAAAGTTTAATTGAAAGAAAGGGAGAAAGAGAGTGTCGTAGAGATACTGACAGAGAAGAAAGTAAAAGAGAAAGAGTCAGATAGAGAGGGATATTGGTTTCTCCTAGATCCTAGTGTTTATGTACTATCCTACAGGGCAACAAAAAATGAAGCAGAGGAGAATTGTCACTCCCTTTAATAGATCTGTCGGGAGTTTAGCTGCACTACTCCCTGAGTTACAGACAGTGTGAAACAGCCCGGTTAGTCTCACAGTGGTATAGCTCCCTATCGCATAACCCAATACTTCCCTGAATAAGATACATTTCCATGCCCATTCTGAACCATCCCTGGGCAGTCGGCATGGACACAGATAGTGATGCTCTGTTCTTCTTACAGTGTGATTGTTCCTAAGCCAGAGGTAGGGGGAATGGAGAGGGTTGGAGAGAGAGTGTTTGTTAGAGCTAGAGAACGACAGGGAGAAAGCAGAGGGGTGGTTCCTATCTGGACCCCAGCAGGTGTGTTGATAGGGGTGACAGTCGGTCAGTGAGAGGGGGGACCCTGTCAGACAGTACTAACTGTATCACTATGAAGTCTAATTTCACACCAACAGATAGAAGGCACAGCAAGGGCTCAGATGAGCATTTGCAGTGACAGTCGTCACAGCTACACCTGTTATGACAAATACTGAACGGAATATTTAATATATTGCACATTCTTAGGGGCTGCAAATGTACAACCAACCCTAGTAGGGACCTAATACCTTAATAGCTGTTGTATGTTACCAAGCCTGCAAACACATTATCACTGAGCATCCCTGGCCCTGTATAGGAAAGGAGAGGACGGATGGACAGAGTGATAGATGACAGCAGTAAATGTCACTCAGCAAAACAGAGCTGTTAGTTCATCAACCCTCACTCACAAAGACCCTCGTCATCCCTACCGGTTGGTAGATGGGCTAAAAACCCCAGAGATGTGTTGTAACGGCAGCCTTCCCTCTCTTCACGAGAAGAGAGGGTGTAACAGGGATCGGACCAACACGCAGCGTAGCCAGTGCTCAACATGTTTAATTAAGATGATAAACAGTGAACACTTACAAAATACAAAATAACAAAACGTGGCAAACCGAAACAGCCCTATCTGGTGCAGAGAAAACACAGAGACAGGAAACAACCACCTACAAATCCCCAACACAAAACAAGCCTCCTATATATGATTCCCAATCAGGGACAACGATTGACAGCTGCCTCTGATTGAGAACCATATTAGGCCGAACACAGAAACAGACAAACTAGACACACAACATAGAATGCTCAGCTCACGTCCTGACCAACACTAAAACAAGCACAACACACAAGAACTATGGTCAGAAGGTGACATGCGTTGTGACAAATACCCTGATGTAGACTCCTAATCACAAACTGACGAGAGAGAGAGAGAGAGAAAAATAGAGAGAGAAAGAGAGAAAGAGAGAGAGAGAAGGGGGGGGTTGTGGGAGGCGTGAGCGAGAAAAAGATAGATGGAAAGAGAGGATGACAATGCAAGAGAGTTGGGTCCCAATTTAAACGAAGCACGACATATAAAGGTTTATATAGTGTACATAAAGGCTTTATAAACATTATATTAATGCTCACATATCATCTAGAAGCAATTGCTATACTCTATAATTGGTGTATAAACATGCGATATGTTATATTTGACCATTCACCCTACAGTGGTAATTGTTATGTCACCCTTTATACACCATTAATAGAGTATGACACACACTGATGAACGATGAACGATTTGTGAAGCCTTTATGTATGCTGTATAAAGCCTTCATAAGTAGTACTTTGTTTAAAGTGAGAGTTGAGTGGTTGCCAAGTAAAAACAGACAAGTGGTAGGAAGCAAAAAAACACAATCCAAGCATGGACAGCATTGATGAAGAGAGGCAAAAATCCAGGTCATGGACGTGGGAGGAGATTCTGGACGGCAAGGGACCCTGGGCTCAGCCAGGGGAATATCGCCGTCCTAAAGCCGAGTTGGAGGCAGCGAAGGCAGAGAGGCGRTGGTATGAGGAGGCAGCGCGTCGACGCGGTTGGGAGCCCGAGAGTCAGACCCAAAAATGTCTTGGGAGGGGGGCACACGCGGAGTGTGGCAAAGCCGGGTAGGAGACCTGAGCCAACTCCCCGTGCTTACCGTGGAGTGAGAGGGCGTTGTACTGGTCAGACACCGTGTTATGCGGTGGAGCGCACGGTGTCCCCAGTACGCGTGCTTAGCCCAGTGCGGGCTATTCCACCTCGCCGCACTGGCCGGGCTAAGTTGGACATCGAGCCGGGTGCCATGAAGCCGGCCCAACGCATCTGGTCTCCAGTGCGTCTCCTCGGGCCGGCCTACATGGCACCAGCCTTACAAATGGTGTCCCCGGTTCGCCAGCATAGCCCAGTGCGGGCTATTCCACCTCGCCGCACTGGCAGGGCTACGGGGACCATTCAACCAGGTAAGGTTGGGCAGGCTCGGTGCTCAAGAGCTCGTGTACTCCTTCACGGTCCGGTATATCCAGTGCCACCTCCACGTACCAGTCCTCCGGTGGCAGCCCCCCGCTCCAGGCTGTCTCTCCGGGTTCTCTCTCCAGTTGCTCCCACCTGTCCAGCGCTGCCAGAGCATTCCTCTTCTCCAGCGCAGCCAGAGTCTCTCATCTGTCCAGCGCTGTCTGAGCTGCCTGCCTGCCCAGCGTTGTCTGAGCTGCCTGCCTGCCCAGCGCTGTCTGAGCTGCCTGCCTGCCCAGCGCTGTCTGAGCTGCCTGCCTGCCCAGCGCTGTCTGAGCTGCCTGCCTGCCCAGCGTAATCTGAGCCGCCCGTCTGTCCCGAGCCGCTAGAGCCGCCCGCCAGCCAGGATCTGCCAGAGCCGCCCGCCAGCCAGGATCTGCCAGAGCCGCCCGCCAGCCAGGATCTGCCAGAGCCGTCCCTCAGTCCGGAGCTGCCCCTCAGTCCGGAGCTGCCCCTCAGTCCGGTGCTGCCCCTCAGTCTGGTGCTGCCCCTCAGTCCGGCACTGCCCCTTAGTCCGGCGCTGCCCCTCAGTCCGGCACTGCCCCTTAGTCCGGCGCTGCCCCTTAGTCCGGTGCTGCCCCTTGGTCCAGTGGGGTTGATATGGAGGGTGGTTGTTAGGAGGAGGCCACGGGGGCGATTAAGGAGGCGGACAAAAACATTGTTAAAGTGGGGTCCACGTCCCGCGCCAGAGCCGCCACCGCGGACAGACGCCCACCCAGACCCTCCCCTAGAGTTTTAGGTGGTGCGCCCGGAGTTCGCACCTTGAGGGGGGGGGTTCTGTCACGTTCCTGACCTGTTTTCCCTTGTTTTGTATTTATTTAGTATGGTCAGGGCGTGAGTTGGGGTGGGTTGTCTATGTGTGTTTTCTATGTTGGGGTTTTTGTGTTCGGCCTGGTATGATTCTCAATCAGAGGCAGCTGTCAATCGTTGTCCCTGATTGAGAATCATACTTAGGCAGCCGGGGTTTCACGTGTGGTTTGTGGGTGTTTGTTCCTTGTTAGTGTTTCGCCACACGGGACTGTTACGGTAGTTTCATTTGTTATTTTGTATCGCATATTGTTTCCGTGTCTATTAAATTACCATGGAAACTTACCACTCTGCATATTGGTCCGATCCTTCTCGCCTCTCCTCGTCCAATGAGGAGGACGACATAGACTATCGTTACAAGAGGATAAGTTCATTAGAGTTACCAGCCTCAGAAATTGCAGGACAAATAAATGTTTCACAGAGTTCAAATAACAGACACATCTCAACATCAACTGTTCAGAGGAGACTGCGTGATTCAGGCCTCCATGGTCGAATTGCTGCAAAGAAACCACTACTAAGGGGCACCAATAATAAGAAGAGACTTGCTTGAGCTAAGAAACACGAGCAATGGACATTAGACCGGTGGAAATCTGTCCTTTGGTCTGATGAGTCCAAATTTTTGATTTTTGGTTCGAACCGCCGTGTATTTGTGAGATGCAGAGTAGGTGAACGGATGATCTCCACGTGTGTGGTGTGGGGATGCTTTGCTGGTGACACTGTCTGTGATTTATTTAGAATACAAGGCACACTTAACCAGCAGGGCTACCACAATCACCTGACCTCAACCCAATTGAGATGGTTAGGGATGAGTTGCACCGCAGAGTGAAGGAAAAGCAGCCAACAAGTGCGCAGCATATGTGGGAACTCCTTCAAGACTGTTGGAAAAGCATTCCATGTGAAGCTGGTTGAGAGAATGCCAAGAGTGTGCAAACCTGTCATCAAGGCAAAGGGTGGCTATTTGAAGAATCTCAAATGTAAAATAAATTTAGATTTTTTGTTTACTACACGATTATTGTTTACTACATGTGTTATTTCATAGTTTTGATGTCTTCACTAATATTCTATAATGTAGAAAATAGTTTTAAAAATTAAGAAAAGCCCTTGAATGAGTAGGTGTGTCCACACTTTTGACTGGTACTGTATATATACACTTTACTATGGATTAAATTATATGACATGCTATTTTATAAAATCAATTCTCTGTAATTAATATTACCTGATTAAACTAATCATGTAAATGTAATTAACTAGGAAGTCGGGGCACCACGGAATAATGTTTATAGAGTTGTTGTCTTCCGAATAAACTCTTAAAGACCTGGTACTCTTTTATGTCAATAGCAGTCCATTTTTAATCGTCACTTTATTCAGTCTCATCTGAACATAGTACTTAGTTACTTACTTAATTCTTAGTTATCTTCACAAACCCTGGCTAACAAGTTGAATCAGCAATACAACATTTGGTTTAATTATTTATTTACTAAATACCTAAATAATCACACAGAATTGCATATACACAGGATGGATCAAACATTGATTACTAATTATGTCATTAAAGAAAACGTCCCCAGAGGACAAAACCGATATGACAGCTGGTTACACAAAGAAAGGGGGTTGGGCTTGAGTGAAAGCATGGGAAGACAGAGGAACAAAAGGATTGTGTCTCTATCAGACCTTATGAAGCTATGCCATCATAAATACAGAATCTTATGCATTCTAAATAACCGCCCATTCGGAAAATGAAAATGCAAAAAATATATTTACTCTGAGCTGCACTTCGATAGATTGGTCGAAGATGGAAGGCTGGGTTGCCCAGCAGAGATCTCCCTTGTCCTTTGAAGAATATTTCTGGGAGATACGTTGTCATGTGTTGTCGTGAAATAGAACGGATATGTTGTAGTATGTCGTCTTGTGGTAGAACGGATACGTTGTAGTACCCTGTCGTCTTGTGGTAGAACGGATATGTTGTGGTATGTCGTCTTGTGGTAGAACGGATATGTTGTGGTATGTCGTCTTGTGGTAGAACGGATATGTTGTAGTATGTCGTCTTGTGGTAGAACGGATATGTTGTACTATGTCGTCTTGTGGTAGAACGGATATGTTGTGGTATGTCATCTTGTGGTAGAACGGATATGTTGTACGATGTCGTCTTGTGGTAGAACGGATATGTTGTAGTATGTCGTCTTGTGGTAGAACGGATACGTTGTAGTACCCTGTCGTCTTGTGGTAGAACGAATATGTTGTAGTATGTCGTCTTGTGGTAGAACGGATACGTTGTAGTACCGCTGTCCGTCTTGTGGTAGAACGAATACGTTGTAGTACCTGTCGTCTTGTGGTAGAACGGATATGTGTGTCCTTGTCGTTTTGTGGTAGAACGGATATTTGTGTGGTATGTGTCTTTGTGGTAGAACGGATATGTTGTAGTATGTCGTCTTCTGGTATAACGTATACGTTGTAGTACCCTGTCGTCTTGTGGTAGAACGGATACGTTGTATTACTCTGTTGTTCTGAAGAGATTGTTCATCCTTTCCAAGGCCACGCACGTTTACAGCTGCTGCTGATAACTCAACGTCTAGGATGTATCACTTCTATAGTGAATAATAGTTCAAAGTTCATACCATGTAGCCATACTATAAGCTCATGCTATATTCTGGCTGGTGTAGTCAAATTCATCCTTCCAGCGTGGCGATCGTCACCTCCGCTTTGAAATTTGCCCTTCTAAACGTATAAACATCAGTCCTCACGTCATCGAGAACACAATGTTAATTGCATTAGGTTGTAGTCATTCAACCATTCGCAACCAGAGCTTACGCTGAGGTTGGCTTAGTTCGCCGTGAATTGGGTTATGGGGGCTCTTATAGAACTGTAGAAACGGGGTTGGTTCATCATTTCCAACCAATGCCTATTCACGTGAGTGTTGCCACTGATCGAGCATATTTTACTTATGAAAACAATTTTTTAATTTTTTAATTAAAATTACATTTCATCTTTTCACAAATAGTTTCATATTTAAAACATTTAAATTTCACAACAATTCCATGTGAATCTGATAACTATAATGTGTAGACTTTCCAAGATACAGTTTATGTCGTCCTATCATCAGTAACAATGTCTCAGACGACAACTGATCAGACATCATATTCTTTAAGTAACAACGGATACTTTCTACTGGAAATATTGTTCCGTCCCCAACCTTTTGATGTTACAATACTCTCTCTATGTTAACAAAGGGCTTTCCAAGAGTCCATTCTGTGGAGTGAAGTGAAAAAGGGGGAAAGGTATTTATGGGGGGTCATAAACCTCCCCAACAGGGCAACGTCATGACACACATATCTTTTGAAAATATATTTTCCTTTATTATTTTCCACTAACCCTACCACCCATCCCCTAATTAGAGTAAACAAACGAACAGCAACAGTTAGGCTTCTACCTCCAGCTTATACATACTATATGCATTCTACTGACACAATCTATTCTACAATAGTTCTATTTTGTTTGTTTTTAGTCCTGTCCTTCCTCTACCCACAACCTCTCCCATCTCCCATTTCTGATGTCCATCCAGTTTGATTTCTATTTGCCAAAAGTTCTGAACCTACATACATTTTACAGACACGGTATATTTTACATTAGTTATCTTGTTGTTATTAGTCCCACCCTTCAGCTCCATTCAACCCCTCCCAGCTATCTATTTCTATTTGCCATGTATTTTTCAACTGTCTTCTGATGTTTTACAAAAGTTTTGAACCTTTCTATTCTCATAGTTTCTACAGATTGTAAATTAAAGATACATTTATTTGCTAAAAGTATTATTATATTATTGATCGATTGACTATGAATTTTCAAATCACCCAGTAGTGCTGTCTGCAGAGTTAGCTCCAGATAAATGTTGCAACTCTTCAGCCATTCCTGGGCCTGTGACCAAAAGCAAGCTACAGTACATATGGACAGTACCAAAATAAATTATCTAATGACTCTGTCTCTTCGCAGAGTGGTTGCTAACTAAAAACAGACAGGTGGTTGACTGCGAAAAAACACAATCCAAGAACGGACATCATTGATGAAGAGATCCAATCTAAACTCCCAAAAGGCACATTTTTTCAGTGTTTACTTTTATCCTACCAGGTACACAGATTGGGAAAACTATTTACAACAATTACCTGGTGAAGAGATGCTGTGGGGAGGTTAGGGGTTAGTGGTTAGTGGTTAGGGGCTAATTGTGCCAATAGGAAGCTAAGGAGGATTACTTTAGGTAGTCACATAGTCTTGCAACAAGTGCTGTGATTTATTTAAACCCTTTCCTGCAGTAAAATGACCAAATCGCCCTCTAGTGGGCTCATGGGTGGAATGTTAATAATGTTTTTTATAACTAATAAACTTTGTATTTCATGCAGAAGATCCAGTGTTTTATGTCAAACGGTGTGGTTATATTTCAGTCTTCTGTGATGCATATAAAGTGTAATATTGAGATGCAAACTCAAAATGGAATACACTTCAACTCTTCATCTGACATTGTACGGGTGCCTTCTTTTTCTGAAACACGTGTGAGAGGTGTATACTTTTGTTTCAAAGAAGATTTGTTTAAGACGACAAAAAACACTCTGTGTGACCCTGATTTAGCCCACTGCATTAAAAGGTTTTAATGATCTCTGAAAGTCAGGTCTTTGTTTTAACTCCTCCCAGGGGAGCAATTGACTCCTGTTGACTACAAGAGGAAGGAGTCTGCTCTATTGGCCCTACACCACCTTTTCCACCGCAGCATCCAATCTCCCATCCAGGTGCTACTGACCAGGACCCCAAAAAATGCTTTGCTTCAGGGTAAAGCCAGCAGAAGGATGCAGGGAGATATAGCAGAGAAATTATCATATTGAAACACATGCACAGATGGCAGCTCATTTAAACACAGAGACACTTACACAATCAAATGTGATGTATAGATGCCATTCTCAAAATACCGTGAATTGGTCTTGGTCATTAAACTCCACTCAATGGCTGGATCTGTTATGTAAAGGACCTGGAAATCTGCATAAACACTTAGAAATTATTTGATGCTTTAAACAGATGCACTTGTGGAGTTTCTGCTGTGATTCTGCCAGGCGACAAGATTACTGTGAGGTTGCACAAACGGTCACTTTGGTTGCGTGCCACAGTGTCTATTTTGATGTTGCCTGCCTGCCTGCCTGCGCAAGCTGCGAACGCGGCTTGTTGCGTGTGTGTGTGTGTGTGTGTGTGTGGTGTGTGCATTGTGTGGGTGTGTGTGCTGTGTGTGTGTGGTGTGTGTGTGTGTGTGTGTGTGTGTGTGTGTGTGTGTGTTGTGTGTGTGTGTGTGTGTGTGTGTGTGTGTGTGGTGTGTGTGTGCGTGTGTGTGCGTGTGCGTTCCTGAATACAGTCATCTCTTGAATTTCCTTTGTTTTGTTCTGTTTTGATGGGGGAGGATTTTTGATGGATTTAGCGGCTGCCGTAAATAGATTGGGTTTCTGTACCATTTCTGTCCTACTTATTTGGCACCATATACTTACTGGTGCTTTGTGGCACGATAACCCTACAGTACACGCCAGAGGTGTGGACTCGAGTCACATGACTTGGACTCGAGTCAGACGTCGAGTCACAAATATGATGACTTGCAACTCGACTTTGACTTTAACACCAATGACTCGTGACTTGACTTGGACTTGAGCCTTATGACTCAAACTGACTTGATACCATCCCAAGCCCAAATATAAAAAATTATGCTATTAAAAAAAGTGTGCAGCACATCAACTCTTCATTTAACGGATTACAGTTTGAATCGGACAGCAGCCAATCAAATTGTGCCAGCTGAGAAAAGGTTGTGCGTGGCAGTGCAGAGGAACGTCGGCGGGGAATTCAGATGAGCCCTTGGAAAGATGATACCCAAATTATTAACGTATGTCAATTATACCATTGCATACGTTAGCCTACTGTAACCACACAACAGAGGTGGTGTGTGTGTGTGTGTGTGTGTGTGTGTGTGTGTGTGTGTGTGTGTGTGTGTGTGTTGTGTGTGTGTGTGGTGTTGTGTGTGTGTGTGTGTGTGGTGTGTGTGTGTGTTTGTGTAAGGTTGGGCGATTGTGTACAAGCCTACATCGCCCGATTGCGCCCCATAGCAATCCTCGATAGTTAGTCAATCACTATGGGGGGGGGTCTTTCTCATGGCTACCATGTATTTTCCATGGAATATAAAGTTTATTTGGAGAGTAATAAAATATAAAGCATTCATGATTTGCGTAAAAGTAATACACTAACTACTACTCTTGTTAAAAAATATGAATTGTATTACATTTGGTGAAGAGCACATTATGACTTTAGGACTCGAAACTCAAAGTTTAGGACTTGAGACTTGACTTGGGACTTGAGTGCTAAGACTTGAGACTTACTTGTGACTTGTAAAACAATGACTTGATCCCACCTCTAGCTTCACACACACACACACACACACACACACACACACACACCACACACACACACACACACACAACACACCACACACACACACACACACACACACACACACACACACACACACACACACACAACCACAGATAGATGTACACATGTCATTTTTTAAGCACAAACATGCCTACTTTTATTTAATCACACACCCACTTCCATTAACTTAAGGGACTCCAGAACGGGGAAGCTGCCAAAAAATACTGACTGCAAATTGTGTGACTGAAGGATAAACTTTTGCCTGTCCAATGCCAGCCCTATTCCAAATGCTGTAATAAAAGAAAACATTGACTAGCTAGAACATACAATAGAAGTGAGTGGGGTTTTAATTATCCCAGGGCTAGCAGCTGAAGAGCCTTCAGCAATCTCAATCAATTATCAGATGTGTCATACTCTGACTCACGATTAAATACATCATTAAGTCTCAAGTCTCTGTCTGTCTCACTGAAACACCTGTAGGTGGCTCATGTTCTGGGTTTACAGAGAAAACTGTGATGCAGGCTATGCACGAAAACCACAACAGGAACTTAGGATAGCAGTTGTTTTTTACACTCTGACACACATAGACAGGTCATTTTGTGGGTTGAAAAAAGGAGCTATTGTCAGAAAGCAGGAAAACCACAACAAAATCACCGGAAGCTGTCCAACCCCCTGGTGTAATATCTGTATTCATTTGCACTGCACACACACCTCAACACACACTGAGGTATTGTTGTCTTAGCCGTATGCAGTCTGTCTCTGGTTAGCATAGCTGCCATTGTGTTATTTGCTTCAGATTACGAGGTGATGATTTGCCTTGTTCAGGAACATGCTAGAACAGTGCCTCTGTAGTACAGTAGTGGCCATGTGACTCCGAGAACAGGATTTTGTTATGGTTGGTCTAGTGTGTGTTATTTCATGTTGTGTGTAGGTGGTATGGAGCCCTGTCCGAGCCTGCCCAGCACAGATTTAAGAGCTGCAATTAATCTGTAATATCCCTCATTATCTGACAATAAACAAAAGATTTCTCGTTTTGGTTATGCATTGTTTAGTTTTATTTCCCCCCCTTGCTCCCCCACCCTCCTCTCTCCCCCAGCCTCTCACATCCTCCCTCCCTTCCTCCCAGAGCAGGTTTGGCCACTTCTCTGTTTACCTCTGTACTGGCCCTGCCTGTCTCTGCCACTTCCTGGTCACCTGGATCAGCTTCCTGACGTGAGCAGCAGGCTCTAGGTCGTCACACCACACCAAGAACTCTCTGACTCTGTTCTGTCCTGTTCTCTTTCCCAGAATTCTCACAGGACAGGCAGCCGGCTAACATTTCCGGCTAAACTCCACCAGCCAATCAACAGACGCTGTGACCGGGACAAAGTCCTTTGTCAGTTCACCTGCCTACTCTCTTTCTCCCTCCGTCCCCCTCTCCCTCTGTAGCTCTCTCTCTGACAGGTCTAGAGTTACACCCTATTTCGTAAGTATTACCTGTCCAGGTGAAGCTGCTTTGCCTGAAGTGAACATCGCTCTGTGAGTCCTGCAAGCTCTTGTCCCTGTAGTCGGAACTGTACAGACTGTACTGGATGTTGTATCACTGTTACTTGCTAAAGTTTGACTTGCTACAGTAAGTAGGAGTAGTCTACTTGACAGTCTGTGTATTGTCTCATACTGTGTACTTTTAAGAGATTCATTTGAATGCTGCTTGCATTGCGAGTTTGTGTCTGTGTGAGTGGATGTCAGACATGTTCTCTCCCTATGTTTTGCCTGTGTCTGTAAGTGTCTGTAAAGTAACTTATCCATTCTATCTGTGATCAGTGACCTGAACGTCTGAGTGTGAGTAACTATGTGCTGATCCAGACAGACTCTGAGCCGTTAGAGCCGCTCCAAAGAGCTCCATGGCTGCCTGCTCCTCTGCTCTGCCCTGAGCTCTGTTGTCCAAGACTGGGCAGTCAGATTTAGAGGTCTGGCTCAGAGAGAGAGAGAGAGACTCAGCACCAGATCTGTGGAGATTTCTAATAGACACTCAGATCATAGAGATAGAGAGGATAGAGAGAACTTTGATGGACAGGGTGTAGATGTTTTATATTTGTATTTGATATATTTCTATATCTGGGAAGCCTCTTTGCTCGTATCTAAGTTCTTTGTTTACGGGTGCTTCTAAAAGTAGTTGTACATGTAGTAGGCTAGAGTTCCTTAGATCTCGACCACCTGGGTAGATAATGATGAACTGATTACTTATGAAGACTTTATTTCCAAAATGTTATATCAGACAGTTTTTCCACATTTTTCAAATTTTTCATCAGAAAATTATTGCTTATGTGTGTTTAAAATATTGCTGTTTAATTAACAGATTTCAGATGTGTATGAAAATGTTAATTTTTTTGCAAAACACATCCATTGTTTAGCTGCAATGGAATGTTCGTATCTTGTATATTTGACTGAGATACGTGGTTGTCTCACCTAGATATCTTAAGATAAATGCATTTACTATAAGTCGCTCTGGAAAAGAGAATCTGCTAAATGACTAAAATGTGAAATGTAAAAGTTTTACATACAGATCTCATATTACTGTATTGAATTATTTTTGTGAATAATTTTTTTATATATTGATGTCACAAATGTATAATTTGTACACTTATTTATAAAGAATTTAGTTATTTGTTACATTTGACCTTGTAAAACCTAGCTGTACTACTTATTTCTCTGAGAGTTAGGCGGATACAGTATGTAGCATTTTGCAAAAAACATGATTATTTGTCTCTCTGAAATGAAACCATCAAGTGATAGATTTTAAACAAATACATGTATGTCATTGAAAAACCCAATGCCATGATTAGATAGTGAAAAAACACACCAATCTCTTTCATAATTTCTTTAAACAATAAAAGCTCATTTACCAACATTTCTGAAAATTGAAATATAGCGTTTTGGAATTAAATCTTATGTACATTTATAAATGAGGCCCCTGGTGATTATTAAGCTGATGAACAATAAGAACCAAAAGAATAATGAATGTGTCACAATGCAGATAACCATTACATGTTGAGGTTAAGGGACACAGAAGGAGACTGTAGGCTACTCATAATGACTGCACAGAGAAAATGGGAATAAGATAATATACAGGATGAATATACACATATACACATATTTAACACATATTATGTTGCATAGGCTAACCTACATCCTTCATGGACCAAATGTAGGTCTCATCCTATCCATTACAGGTGTCAAGTACTTTGCCTGTGTTGTGTACATACACTCGATATTTGTGTGCATACACTTCATATGTGTACACACTTCAAACCAAACCATTTGTACAGTATGGGTTTGTGTTGACAGAGTGTGTTTACAGGGTGTGTGTGCATGTGTTCATTGTATCTTGTGCTCAGTGCTTATTCCCATTTTCTCTGTGCAGTCGTTATGAGTAGCCTACAGTCTCCTTCTGTGTCCCTTAACCACAACATGTCATGATTATCTGCAGTGTGACACATTCATTATTCATTTGGTTCTTATTATTCATCAGCTTTATAATCACCAGGGGCCTCATTTATAAATGCTGCATAAGCAGCAATATACCCCAAAACATGTGTGTGCCAGTTATTTGGCGTGAGAATGTCCTCCACACAAACTTTAGACCATAGGTAAGCACATTTTTGTAGTTGTTGAAGTATCGTATTGCAAACAGGCAAGTAAGTATCTAGTGCAAATGGGGGATATGATGATAAGCATATAAAAAAAAGATAAATAATAATAATAAAAACATTTGTCGTTAATGAGAAAAGCAAAAATCTATGTGTTTTATTTTTGGAATCTAAAATAATTATACATAGGAATCTATTTCCTATTTATTTTGTTTTCCTAACCATTGCAGAATATTCCTCACATTTTCTGGCTGTTATGGGTTCATTTTCCCGAAGTAGCAATACAACAAATTCCCATGCGCATGTCTCATTTAATTCAGCTTACGAGCGTAGGAAATAGATAGGTTACGTATTTAAAGTTTTGCTGTATGCAATCCCATAGGCAGTGCGGTTTATAATACACAGTTGAATTGACAGTGAACGGACAGTTGACATTTTACATTGACGTAGTTCTATGTAGGCTATGCTACCACTGTAGCCTAAGTATAAAATCAAATCAAGATCTATTTATACAGCACATTTCAGACATGGAATGCAACACAATGTGCTTTACCGGAAAAATGTATGTACTATAAAAAAAATGTATGTACTATAAAAATCAGACTTTCATTAAATCACACATGAAAGATACCAAATTAAAGCTACACTGGTTGTGAATCCAGCCAACATGTCAGAATTCAAATAGGCTTTTCGGCGAAAGCAAACAATGCTATTATCTGAGTTAGCACCATTGTAAACAAAGAGAGATAAGCATATTTCAACCCTGCAGGCGCGACACAAAACGTCAATTAGAAATCTGTATTCCCAATGAAAATCCATTGAAAAGAGAGTGACCTCAAAAAAAGAAATTCTGAATGGTTTGTCCTCGGGGTTTCGCCTGCTAAATAAGTTCTGTTATACTCACAGACATGATTCAAACAGTTTTAGACACTTCAGAGTGTTTTCCATCCAAATCTACTAACAATATGCATATCTTATCTTCTGGGGATGAGTAGCTGCAGTTGAATTTGGGTATGCTTTTCATCCAAACGTAAAAATGCTGCCCCCTATCCTAGAGAAGTTTTAAGATATCTTTCAAAAATGTCTTCTCTGGCAGGCTATTCCAGAGGCTGGGGGCATAATAACTAAAGGCTGCCACTCCAAGCCTCTTGGTCCTAGGCTTTGGGATAGTTAAAAGGCCAGTGCCAGAGGACCTGAGGGACCTACTGGGTACATAACTTAAAAGCATGTCTGACATGTATTGGGGTGCACAATCGTGGATTGATTTAAAAAACAATAGAATCATCTTAAAATTAATTCTAAATTAATTCTAAAACTCACAGTGTAGAGAACTTAAAACCGATGTAATGTGTGGTCTCTGTCTAGTCGTGGTCAGTACCCATGCTGAAGTATTTTGTATGTTTTGCAGTTGACCAATGGCATTCTTGGGTCGACCAGACAGGAGAGCATTACAAAAGTCAAGTCTGCTTGTAATAGAAGCATGGGTGAGTCTCTCTGTATCAGCCTGAGAGAGAAACGGCCGCACCTTGGCAATGTTCCTCAGGCGGCAAAAAGCTATTTTGGGCACATTCCTAATGTATGATCCGAAATTGAGTTCAGAATCTAAAATAATACCTAGGTTTTATACTTGGTATTTTATCTTTATTGCCAGTGAATTAAAATGTGCGTCCAGATTCTCTCTCTTTGCTTTGGTTCCAACATTAACAATCCTTGGATATCCTACAACAATTGGCTGTTAAAAAAAAATGTTTTCATGGAAATTCACAACAAAGCTGTTTAGCTAGAGGAAGTTGTGAGCCATCCAAGTATTTAAATCACTAATACAGTCTAATAATGTATCCGTGAAGCTAAAATCTTCTGGTGACACAGAAATTAAAAGTTGTGTATCGTCTGCGTAGCAGTGGAAATCAATGCTGTGTTTTCTGATAATGCTGCCAAGGGGTAGCATAAATAAATTGAACAGTACTGGACCCTAAATAGAACCTTGTGGAATGCCACGTGATGTTTACCAAGGGTGACAAAAAAAACTCTCGACCAGTCAAATAGGTCCTAAACTTATTTAGAACAGGACTGGAGAGGCCAACCCTAGTACTGTAATTCAGAATTCGCGGCCAGTCCAGCATGTTTAGGTTGGGGAAAAGTCGATGCAAAATTGAATTCAAACGTTCTGCGCTGACTACTCCAAAACAATTTGCCTTATTTTTTATTTTAGAAACTGTCACAGTCATTTGCCAAATACAGCAAAAGATTAAAACATTCCGCCAACACCTCCAAAAAACATTTGATAAAATTTGCTGCTGCTCTTTCTTTTAGAAACTGCCGTGGCCTAATAACAATAGTTCCAAATTAGTTCCAGGTCTGATTGATAACGGGAAACATGTGTATGTATGGCATGCGCCAAGTTTATGTGTGAAATTTACGCAACGGTTATAAATGAGGTCCCGGGTTCCTGCTCTGAGCATGTGTGTTTTGAGGAGAAACATGGGTCTGTGGAATGTTTTACCTCTGAACAGCCGTGCCTGCCCCTCCCTCTCAGACAACACACTGAGCCTGCAGGCCTGCTGTGTGGACCTGCATGTGCTAGGGATAACATACCATGCCCTACCTATGTGCACTGGTAACTCCTTGGAGAACCAGGCATACTTTAGTTGAAAAGGCAAACTGTAAATGGAACCTTCATTATGATCACTGTAGCATCCATATCGTGTTAATGCGGTGCTATTTCACATGACATACACAATGTCAAATGATACTCTGACCCCCGCATGTGTTCTATGTGCCTACAGTTTGTTTCAGGGTGGGTGTGGGACAGGATGTGTTTGCGATGGAACTTTAATTTGTGTGCTTTTGAAAGGTTTGGATTTGTCAGGTCAATCTAGGGTCTTCGTCAGATTACTGTACTGCCTTTTGTTGGGCTAGCTAGTAGGATGTGCATAAGCTACATTCGTTTACATTATTATAGGAGCATGGGACACATTTACAGAGCTACGCACTAGTATACGGCAGACATTAAAATGCTGACACAAACACACTCACCTTGTTCAAAGAGTTGTTTTTCAACCAGGGCCGTAAGGGAATGAGCTGAGTCAGCATTGGGTTGGATGATTATTAGCTAATCAACTCACAGTGTGTCACAGGATCATTGGACAAACACAGTAACCAACATGTCTATGAGAGAATATCTGTGCACTGTATGAATGTCTGTGTAATGTGCTTTGTGTGTGAGCCGTTCTTATCCATGAGCCATTAAATGGGGATTTTGTCTCCTTTGAGCAGTTCTGGCCTCTGTCTACATTTACTGGTTTTTCCTTACAACTGCAAAAAATAGTCAAATATCACACAGCGTGACCTAAAGTATGTGGTTACCTGCTTGTCGAGCGTCTCTTTCCAAAATCATGGGCATTAATGTGGAGCCTGTCCCACCCTTTGCTGCTATAACAGCCTCCACTCTTCTGGGAAGCCTCTCCACTAGATGTTGGAACATTGCTGACTTGCTTCCATTCAGCCACAAGAGCATTAGTGAGGTCCGGCATTGATGTTGGGCGATTAGGCCTGGATCACAGTCGGCATTCCAATTCATCCCAAAGGTGTTCAATGGGGTTGAGGTCAGGAATCTGTGCAGATCAGTCAAGTCCTTCCACACCGATCTCGAACAAACTATTTCAGTATGGACATCGCTTTGTGCACGGGGCACTGTCATGCTGAAACAGGAAAGGGCTTTCCCCAAACGGAAGCACAGAATCGTCTAGAATGTCACTGTGCTGTAGCGTTAAGATTTCCCTTCACTGAAACTAAGGGGCCTAGCCCGAACCATAAAAAGCAGCCCAGAACATTATTCCTCCTCCACCAAACTTTACAGTTGGCACTATGCATTGGGGCAGGTAGCATTTTCCTGGGATCCGCCAAACCCAGATTTGTCTGCCAGATGGTGAAGCGTGATTCATCACTCCAGAGAATGCGTTTCCACTGCTCCAGAGTCCAGTGTTGGCGAGCTTTACACCACTCCAGCCGATGCTTGGCATTTTGCATGGTGATCTTAGGCTTGTGTGCGGCTGCTCGGCCATGGCAACCCATTTCATGAAGCTGCCGACCAACCGTTCCTGTGCTGACGTTGGTTCCAGAGGCAGTTTGGAACTCAGTAGTGAGTGTTGCAACAGAGGACAGATGATTTGTACGTGCTGCGCGCTTCAGCACTCGGTGGTCCTGTTCTGTGAGCTTGTGTGGCCTACCACTTTGAGGCTGAGCCATTGTTGCTCCTAGACATTTCCGCTTCACAATAACAGCCTTTACAGTTGACCAGGGCAGCTCTAGCAGGGAAGAAATTTGACTAACTGACTTGTTGGAAAGGTGGCATCCTATGACGGTGCCATGTTGAAAGTCACTGAGCTCTTCAGTAAGGCCATTGTTTGTCTATGGAGATTGCATGCCTGTGTGCTCAATTTTACACACCTGTCAGCAACGGGTGTGGCTGAATTAGTCAAATCCAGTAATTTGAAGAGGTGTCCACATACTTTTATATACAGTATATAGTGTATGGACATAGATGTGAACCCTTTTTTGCCATCATTCATAGCATTTTCTCCCTGAATGTTGGGAAAAGGTTACCTTGGCAACACAAAGAACTTGTCACTTGAAAATGGATGACGATACTGTCTGTTTTTTAATACAAACAGCACTTTCTCTTTCATTAAACATGGTGTGAACAAAAGCCAATGGAGAAAGTCCAAACAGACTGATTACTTTATAAGGGCTCTGGTTAATTTATCTTTCTTATTAATCCTGTAGGTCTGGTAATTGGAAGGTGAGGTTATAAATAGGGCTTTAGCCTGGTCATGTTTCAGCCTGTCATGGCTGTCAGCTGTGTGCCACTCAATGACTGTATATATGAATGGACAAAACCATTGATCACGTGACACTTAATTCCTTTGTGAGACTTAATAGCGCACTGAAGCCAAATTAAGTCGGTTAAGATGCAGTTTGAGCAACTCCGGGAAGTGACGTTGCAGGCTAGCTCAGTGTGTCCCCTCTCATTGTGTAAGTCAAATTGAAGGCCGACCGGGGTACTGCAGGCTGCCATTAGCAACTCAATTATCCTTATAACTTCTTCTGTGTACGATTTTAAAATTAAAGGTTCAAGGACATACATCTGGTGTGTCTTCTCAAGAAGACTGTCTTCTCAAGATTTATTTATTTACCCGAAGATTGACCACGAAGATCACAATTTTTCCATTCACTATAACGGGGGATCCTGTTTTCTGCTAACAATGCCTTCAGTAGCCTTGAACTTCTGTGGCTTCATTTAGAGGGGGCTGATTGTTCTTCTGCTGTTGTCTGTCCAGACTACACATGTATTACACGTGCACATTCTGTTCTCTCTATCCTTACTGGTAATCATCTCACTTCTTCTTAATAACCTCTTCCTCCCACGAAAGAGAGACAGGAGAGTAGAGAGAGAGAGAGAGAGAGAGAGAGAGAGGAGAGAGAGAGAGAGATGAGAGAGAGAGAGAGAGAGAGAGAGAGAGAGGAGAGACAGAGAGAGAGAGGACAGAGAGAGAGAGAGAGACAGAGACGAGAGAGACAGAGAGAGAGAGAGACAGAGAGAGAGAGAGACAGAGAGAGAGAGGAGAGATGTTCAGATTTAGTGTTACACTGCTCCAGTGAACCTCCTTCCCTCCTTTCTCTCCTCTGTCCGTCTGTATTGAGATGAAAGCTTCCCTCCTGAGACGAGAGAGACGGAGTGGAGAGAGAGGAGTGAGAGAGAGAGAGAGAGAGAGTAGAGGAGAGAGAGAGAGAGAGAGAGAGAGAGAGAGAGAGAGAGAGAGAGTGAGAGAAGAGAGATGAGAGAGAGAGAGAGCAGAGAGAGAGAGAGAGAGAGAGAGACGAAGAGAGGAGAGAGAGAGAGAGAAGAGAGAGAGAGAGAGAGAGAGAGAGAGAGGAGAGAGAGAGGAGAATAGATTTGGAATTGATAGAGAGATGATTGTAGAGATGAGAAGAGAGAGAGCACGAGAGAGAGAGAGAGAGAGAGAGAGAGAGAGTGTAGCAGGATAATACAATCACTTCATCACAGCAGGGAGCTTTAACTTAATTATAGTACTGTTCAGACTGCTGTTATTACTACGGTCCTCCTCCCAGACACACAAAGCAAACAAACAGAGATTTGATGACTGCCATAACTCACAGCTTTCCTCTTAGGCCACTTATGTAAGCTAAGGTCTGTGTGTGTTTTCACAACTAGGTGATGTGTATTGCATCCGTGTTTATGTATGAGTGTTTCTGGGTGTTAGTGGGCATGTTTGTTAGTGTACAGTGCATATTGTGCACCATACAGTCATTGGTGTGCACGTGTATATGTGTGTGCGCAGTTACTGAATACAGTCAGGTGTATCACCTTTGGAAGGCTATTGAACGTGTCATGGAAAATGGCTTAGTACCTTCTGGGTTCTGCCTGACCCCCAACCACACGCAAAGATGGAGAGGTGTGCTATAGGTGAAAGAGGACCCTCACGCCAAGTTCTCACACACTATAGCCAAGGTTATCTCTTACACCGTATAGTGTACTTTATGCTCGATTAGTCACTGTACATTGCAGTACATGAGCATGCTCAGTGTGTTGAAATGTGTGTTCTAATTCTAAGGTTGAAACCCAATAAGGTTGGTGGATTTCGGTCAATGTCAGACTATGTATAACATAGTCAGCCAAAGTGATAGCCAATCAGGCGGGACGACCCAAGAGTTGCTCCAGAAATAGGGGCCATAGGGTTGCCAACAAGATGGCCGTTGCCAGGGTGACGTGGTTCTTGGATGCCAGTCGTCTCTCCCCATCTGTTCAGGGCGGTGTGCCAGGCGAGACCGCCTGACTCTGAGATGACGTCGTGGTTCTGAGCGCTGTCTAATACCGTACATATTATGTCCCACACGGTACACACGTACTGAATGTGAATGCAGTGTGTAGCCAGAGAAACAAAGGAGTTCCTCAGTGGTTCGATATCAGTCTTCTCTGCCAGAGGGGAACACACAAATGAAAAGGAGTGAAATTAGAAGAAAGGGCTGCTGGTGTTTTTTATTTAACTATTTAACTGTTCGTTAAGAAGAAATTCATATTTTCAATGTCGGCCTAGGAACCGTGGGTTAACTGGCTTGTTCAGGGGCAGAACGACAGATTTTTACATTTGTCAGGTCAGGGATTTGATCTAGCAACCTTTCGGTTACTAGTCCAACGCTCTAACCACTACCTGTCTCCCGCTCTCACAGTGGCTGTGATTCCTGCTCTATGTTTCACTGCTGAGGGTATGTCTATGTGTGTGTGCCTGTCTGTCTGCCTGCTTGTGTGTCTATGCAACACCAAGTTCTGTAACTCAGCTCAGAGAACGCTGACATTATGAACACTGTCACACCCTTCCAGCGTGATCAAATATCCATGCCTCTCTCTGTCTCTCTGTACAGCTCCATGGACCTTTACATTTAATGAAATTCAACTGATTCCCCCCACAGCACCATACCAAGCCCCCCTTGTCCAAGAGCCCTCTTCATGAGTAGCCAGGGGGAGTTTGAATTGGCTGAGGTGCCTGATGTTGCCATGGTGATGGAGATGGCATCAGCACCCCCACAACGACTCCCGTCACCTGCAATAATTGGCTACGGCGGATTGGAGTCCCCTCCCCCGGAGCTATGCCAGGCGTGCGGCCAGAAACACCTGATAGAGGAGAACCATGAGTACCTGTACCGAGACGAGGTGGACGATGACCTGATCTGCCACATCTGTTTGCAGCCGTTCATCAGGCCGCTGGACACGCCCTGCGGACACACCTACTGCCAGGAGTGTCTGACCAGCTTCCTGCTGGAGAGTGACTTCTGCCCCGTGGACCGCACCCATCTCATGCTGCAGAACTGCCGCAAGTCCAGCCTGCTGGTGCACAAGCTACTGGACAAGCTGGCCGTGGCCTGCCCCTTCACTGACCACTGCACTGATGCCCTGCCCCGTGGGGAGATGGAGGGACACATCAAGAACAGGTAGGTCTCGTACCCCCATCATACTATGTACTATAATAACACATTACCTCAACACACCTGAACCCACTGCACTGATGCCCTACCCGGGGGGAGATGGAGAGACACATCAAGAACAATTAGGAGAAAAACTAAGAATCCCAACATGCATGTCACCACTGGAAGAGTAGACTACCCCTAAACACTTTTACCCACAATCTACTGTAAGAGCAAAGTGTTCCACACCCAGAGGACGTCTGTAACATAAGTCTTCCTAAACACAGTTAGATATTGTAGGGACAACTGAATGCATTCAAATGAAACGTGTCTTCCACATTTAACCCAACCCTTCTGAATCAGAGAGGTGTGGGGGGCTGCCTTAATCAACATCCACATCTTCAGCACCCGGGGAACAGTGGGTTAACTGCCTTGCTCAGGGGCAGAAGAACCGATTTTTACCTTGTCAGCTCAGGGATTCAATCCAGCAACCTTCCAGTTTCTGTCCCAACGCTCTAACCACTAAGCTCCCTGCAGCACCCATAATAACTGCTGCATGTTTATTATCTGTGTTCTGTTCTCCCCATCTGCTCCTCTCTCTCTCTCAGGGCTCATAACGTTGTTGTGGTACATCTGTGTTGACCTCCATTTAACATACACACTTAACATCCCCACCCCCACGTCCCTATTGTCCCTGTCCCCACCCCCTCCAGTCCCAGAGGGGGAGAGCGCACTTCCTCACCCTGGTTCTTTCATCTGAACCAGCCCAGCTCCTCTGTTTATCATTATAGAGTCAGAGGTTTGGCTGCTCATTGTTCAGTGTCTTGGCTCCTCTCTTCATTAGCGCTCGTTAACACTCTGCTAGCCTAGAGGCCCACAGGATAATTACTAAATAACTCCCCAACTATACACTGGGACTGTGCAACAATGTGTTTCCCAGAAAGTGATAGTGATTGGATAACTATCTCCTGAGCCTGCAATCCACTCGAAGTTCACCCCCTTTCTCTTCCATTCTCCCCTCCTTCCTTCTTCAATCTTCATCCTCTGGTGTCCTGTCACTCACGCCTCCATCCTCCATGTCTACCTCTCTGTCTCGTTCATGATGTGTGAGTGTGATGTGGGTGGGCCAGGGGTCTCTGGGGACCAGCTCCTCTCTGGGAGGAGTCACGAGGTGTTACAGTATCTAACTGTAGAGGGAAGAGGTTACGTCCTGGGGGAAGAGAAGAGACGCTCTGGCCTGAATGGGGAATGCTCATCCAGCCTGATACACCTGCCTCATAAGGTCTTTGGTTTTGTGCTCGTGGTTCAGCACTTTTTTGGGTTCAGTGTTTGTGGTCCTGTGTTTGTGGTTGTGTTTGTGGTTGTGTTTGCGGTCCAGTAATTGCGGTCCTGCGCTTGATGTCATGCAGGGTTGCGTGTTATGTTTATAATGTAGGGCTTATGGTCTTATTTCATTAGGTGTGTTTATGATGTAGGGCTTATGGTCTTATTTCATTAGGTGTGTTTATGATGTAGGGCTTATGGTCTTATTTATAAATCTGCTTACGGGTGTCAAAGAGTTACGGGAGGCCGAGGATCGATTGTATTGTTGTATAATTGCTGCGAGCGATGGTTAGGTTTGTTTTGTGGGAATGATAGTACGGGTTTTGGTGTTATGAGAGTATGTTGGAGGGTTGGTAGGTATATTGGTGGAGGGTGATGGGTTAGTTAGCCAGATGGGATACTCGGCGGTACGGGCTGTCAGTGATCACTGGCGGTGTGAGTAAGTTCATTATGCTGGAACTAGCCATCGTTGTATAGTCCCTGGGGATCAGTGCCGTTTGTTGGGTTATAGATGGCGGGATTTAGATGGTGGTGTTATATGGGGGCGAGGTGGTGTTGGGTGTATCTGCTGTTCGCGAGGTTGGGGCATGGAAGTGATAATGAGGGACTGAGACTGCCCACCGTGTTGTGTATATTGGCCTGGTGGTTTGTGATAAGCTGTTGTGTATATGCTTGGTTTGTGGTTATGATGCTGGTGTTGTGTATATGCTGGTGTTGTTCGGAATTGCGATGACAGGTTATTTTGTAGTATAGAGAAGTCTATTCGCATGCAGTGCGTTGCAGCAGTGTGTTGTGGAGGAGTTGGAATGCGGGTTAATTGTGTATATGCCTAGGAAGGGGGACTTTGAGTGTATGGTGTGTGGTGGGCAGAGTGTTGTGTAGTTAGATTCCAGTGGCGGGTGGGTATGGGGTTCGACAAGACGTGGGGTCTCAGTGCTGCTGAGTTGCGTGTGTCTGTTGGGGTGCATGACAGGTTTGGGTCCGTGTGGTGCTGGTGTTCCTCGCTGCGTTGATCGTCGTTGTGTGTGGAGGCTGTCTGTTCTGATCTGTTTGCTGTGTGGGTGTGTTGGTTGTTTGTGTGTGGGTGTGTGGTCGGGGGTGTGGTGTGTGTGGGTGGTGGGGTGTTTTTGGTGTGGGTGGGTGGGGTGGCAGGATGTGGCGATATTTTAGTGTGTTTTGGTTGGGCATTGGATCTGTGCAGATAGTTAGCATGTGTGTGTTTTGTGTTATTTGTCAGGTTTTGCCTGGTAAATTTTGTGTGACATTTCTTGTTATTCCATCATTTAGACCGGGTTCGGGGGTTAGTCCTTTAAATAACATTGGCATTTCAGAGTCACTTTTGGTAGGGCTTTCAATTTCCTCCTTAAAACTTTAAATTTATTTGAACTGGGATTGGGTACTTTCTTTATGACACACTACCATTTTCCCACCACCATGCAGAGTGACTAAAGATCTAAATTGCTAAAATTTCAAAAAAAATTATGCATTTCAGGGGAGTATAATCTATGAGCAGAATTACTGTTTTATACTTCAATTAGCAAAAAAAATCACTAGTTTTAAAGAGCAATATTTTCCTTGAAGCTGTGCTCGCGGCATTTTTCCCCAAATTCCCAAATGCCACAATTCAAGTTCTACGCACAATATTAGTTTCAGCCCCTCGCAATTTGAATGTGACAGAAGTCTTTTCTCAGGCCCCATACAGCAAAATGTGTAGAATTGCAGGAAATTAGCTTTAAAACAAAACAACAAAGAAACTATGGCGGCAAAAATGAGCGCCTCTAAAATGTTGATCCCGACCCGCCATTGGCCAGGCCCACTGTCACCGCCACCACTAAGCCCAACTTTGATCCAGAAAAACCCTGCATTTCACTAACCTCTGCTCTATGTTTCGTCTAGCCTCAACTACTTCCTCTGTAAGACTGGGTTGGAGATGAAAACTGAAGAGGAATGGAAATAGGCAAATATTCTTAATGTGTGTGTGTGTGTGTGTGTGTGTGTGTGTGTGTGTGTGTGTGTGTGTGTGTGTGTGGTGTGTGGGGGTTTGTTGTGTGTGTGTGTGTGTGTGTGTGTTGTGTGTGTGTGTGTGTTGTGGTGTGGTGTGTGTGTGTGTGTGTGTGTGTGCGAGCACGAGCGCGTGTTTTTGATGTGTGTTTGATGATTCTTTTGGGGCCAGACTGGTTTCTGCTTTCAAACTGCATCCTGTACAAATCAACTTACATTACATTTCCTGTCAGCCCCGTGGCCTTGTGTGGTTCACACTGCTCACACCACAGCCCAGAAACACACTAAACACACACACACATATTTACCATGAAATATTCCATTGGGATGGGCTATTACACCAGTTAAGTGCCCTTACTCCGGTGACCTTAAGACAGTACTTCACTGAGACTACTCCCAAAACACTACTAACCACTAGAGAGGAGAGGAGAGAGGGAAGGAGGAGGAGAGGAGAGGAGAGGAGAGGAGAGGAGTTTTTTGGACTTTAGAGAAGGGACGGAGAAGAGATGAGAAGGAGAGAGCGAGAGGAAGAAGGAGAATGGAAGGAGAGAGAGGAGA
>NC_036853.1:22516931-22521291 GCF_002910315.2 Salvelinus sp. IW2-2015 | reverse complement strand
ATTTCATTGGGTGTGTTTATGATGTAGGCGTATGGTCTTATTTCATTAGGTGGTTTATAATGTAGGGCTTATGGTCTTATTTCATTAGGTGTGTTTATGATGTAGGCTTATGGTGTCTTATTCATTAGGTGTGTTTATAATGTAGGGCTTATGTCTTATTTCATTAGGTGTGTTTTATAATGTAGGGCTTATGGTCTTATTTCATTAGGTGTGTTTTATAATGTATGCTTATGGTCTTATTTATTAGGTGTGTTTATGATGTAGGGGCTTATGGTCTTATTTCATTAGGTGTGTTTATGATGTAGGCTTATGGTCTTATTTCATTGGGGTGTTTATGATGTAGGGCGTATGGTCTTTATTCATTAGGTGTGTTTAGATGTAGGGCTTATGGTCTTATTCATAGGTGTGTTTAGATGTAGGGCTTATGGTCTTATTTCATTAGGTGTGTTTTATGTGTAGCTTATGGTCTTATTTCATTAGGTGTGTTTATGGTCAGGTGTTTATAGCCTGTTTATCTTGCAAAACCTTTTACAGTGATTTTCCATATGCATTAAGAGTGCCTTTCCCAGTGAAAATATGCTAACTATTTGTACTTGGCTTTTTAATGTGTGTGTAGTTGCAGTGCTTGTGTTTACGTTCTTGTACTTGTCTGTTCTTGTTTTGGTCAGGTCATTGGGTTGCCTGCGTGTTCAGGCATTTGTGCATTGATATTCTTCCATGCTTGTGTTCCCGTGCCTGTAGCATGGTGTTCCATGTCTTTCAGTATACGTACAGTGGGAGAACAAGTATTTGATACATGACGATTTGCAGGTTTTCCTACTTACAAAGCATGTAGAGGTCTGTAATTTTTATCATAGGTACACTTCAACTGTGAGAAACGGAATCTAAAACAAAAATCCAGAAAATTACATGTATGATTTTTAAGTAATTAATTTGCATTTATTGCATGACATAAGTATTTGATACATCAAAAGCAGAACTTAATATTTGGTACAGAACACTTTGTTTGCAATTACAGAGATCATACGTTTCCTGTAGTTCTTGACCGGGTTTGCACACACTGCAGCAGGATTTGGCCACTCCTCCATACGACTTCTCCAGATCCTTCAGTTTCGGGGCTGTCGCTGGCAATACGGACTTTCAGCTCCCTCAAAAGTTTTCTATTGGTTCAGGTCTGGAGACTGGCTAGGCACATCCAGGACCTTGAGATGCTTCTTACGGAGCCACTCCTTAGTTGCCCTGGCTGTGTCTTTCAGGTCGTTGTCATGCTGGAAGACCGCCACGACCATCTTCAATGCTCTTACTGAGGGAAGGAGTTGTTGGCAAGATCTCGTGATACATGGCCCCATCATCCTCCCCTCAATACGTGCCGTCATCCTGTCCCTTTGCAGAAAAGCATCCCCAAAAAATATGTTTCACTCCATGCTTCACGGTTGATTGGGTGTTCTTGGGTTGTACTATCCTTCTTCTTTCCTCCAAACATGGCGAGTGGAGTTTAGACCAAAAAGCCTATTTTTTTGTCATCAGACCACATGACCTTCTCCCATTCTCCTCTTGGATCACCAGATGGTCATTGGCAAACTTCAGACGGCCTGACATGCGCTGGCTTGAGCAGGGACTTGCGTGCGCTGCAGGATTTTAATCCATGACGGCGTAGTGTGTTACTAATGGTTTTCTTTGAGACTGTGGTCCCAGCTCTCTTCAGGTCATTGACAGGAGAGGAGAGGAGAGGAGAGGAGAGGAAATTAATGGAATGGAAAGTAAAGGAGATGTTAGATACTCTAGAGAGATGATGAAAAAACAAAGATGAAAAGAGGAGAGTGAGAGAGGATAGCTGTAGAGGAGAGAATCAATGTTGGAAAGAGTGGCAATGAAATACATTGGAAGAGGAATTGAGAGGAGAGAGAGATGGAGCGATGGAAAGCAGATAAATGTGGGACGCTGCAGGCTTGAAGTGTTAGATGATATCATGACTGGAGATCAAAGTTCTCTCACCACCGTCAGTCACTCCCTCTGGCTCTCTAATTACAGCTAAAGGAGAGAGGGATGAAAGAGAGGAGGGAGATGAGAGCAATGAAAAGAGAGAACAAGATGTAGAAAGAAAGAGAGATCTACACTGAGTATACAAAACATTAAGAACACCTGCTCTTTCCATGACATAGACTGACCAGGTGAATCCAGGTGAAAGCTATGATCCCTTATGATGTCACTTGTTAAATCCACTTCAATCAGTGTAGATGAAGGGGAGGAGACAGCTTAAAGAAGGATTTTTAAGCCTTGAGACAATTGAGAAATGGATTGTGTATGTGTGCCATTCAGAGGGTGAATGGGCAAGACAAAAGATTGAAGTGTCTTTGAAGTGGGTATGGTAGTAGATGCCAGGCGCACCAGTTTGTGTCAAGAACTGCAATGCTGCTGGGTTTTTCAGTTTCCCATATGCATTGGAGTCAACATGGGCCAGCATCCCTGTTGAACACTTGTGACACCTTGTAAAGTCCATGCCCCGACGAATTGAGGCTGTTCTAAGGGCAAAAAGGGGTGCAACTCAATGTTAGGAAGGTGTTCCTAATGTTTTGTACACTCACTGTGTGTATTTAGCCCGGTAAACACTCCCAACAAAAACAGTCTGCTAGGACCTGCCCTTATGCTACCTTACGGTGCCCTCATCACTCCCCTTTATTAACCATGTCCTCGTTATCCATACCCAGCCCCAATCTCAAGATATCAAACATGCTTCAGCCTCTCTCATCCCCACATCTCCCCCATCCCCCTGTCCCAACTCACACACCCCAACAACAATTTCCCTGAATAAATCGATGGGCATCTGACCACTGGTTTGGTTCAATGAAGAATTATTATAACAGTAAACTCCCTTTTCCTGTTCTCTCCCACTCTGTCAGTCTGTTTCACTCCATTCAGAAATAACAGGCTTCTACTGTATCTCTGTAATGGATATTGATTTGGCAGTGTGTTTTTCCTCTCCCCTTCTCGTTTTGTGTTTTTTTCTACACATGTAGGTAAGGTCTTTGGAGCGATCAGACCAATCTGCTGCCACCCATCTTTAAGGGGGAGGGGTTAATAGTCAGCCGACCAGCGTATGTGCAGGCAGGGGGAGGTTAATGCAGTAGCTGTGTGTGAGTGTGGGAGGGAGAGGGATTGTGACCAATCAGAGAAGCCCCAGGTGCCCCCCCCCCCCTCCACCCTTGGTTTGGTCTGCTCCATCTCTCCCTCTTAGTGGTTCCTGCTGCAGTATAAGTCACAGGCTGCGCTGTTCCCTCTGACACATACACGGAGGGAGACACACACACACACACGTACGAGCGCAAATCCTCTTACACGTCGCTAGCAGATTAAAGCCTGCACATCTCAAATCATATTCCAAATGTGCCACCTTCCCCTGGGTATCCTCCCTCCTCTTCCTCCTCCTCCTCCGCCTCTTCATCCTCTACCTCCGCAGGACTTCTCCTCTACTTCTGTTGCTTCTTCTTCTTCTTCTTCTTCATCCTCTGGCAGCTGGCCCACTCGCCTCTGCGGCTGAGATGACCACACAGCCTGCCTGAGGGAGAGAGAGAGAGACAGGAGGAGACAGAAAGGAGAGAACGAGGGAAGGGGGAAAGAAAGAAGAGAGGGAGTCATTTAGACCTGAGAGCTACTCTGAAGACAGAAGGGGAAAAGGGAGAGGGTCAGCACGGCCAGGCTCGGAGAAGAGGAGGGGGAAGTGGAGGAGGAGAGTCGGGGGAGAGAGAAGAGAAGAGCGCTCCGGTGCAGAAAGAGAAAGAGAAAAGAGAGAGAGAGAGAGAGCTGACTGTGTATCGACCATGAAGGCTCTGCTGCTGCTGGTTCTACCCTGGCTCAGCCCAGCCAACTACACTGACAATGTGGGCAACCTGCACATCCTCTACTCTGAGCTGTGAGTACTGTACCACTGTCCCACTCAGCATAGACCTGCTGCATCCATTCACTTCTATAACATCACCCCATCACTCCCCTTCACCAACAGCCCATACAGCCCTGTAGTGTGTGTGTGTGTGTGTGTGTGTGTGTGTGTGTGTGTGTGTGTGTGTGTGTGTGTCTGTGTGTCTGTGTGTGAGCGTACATGCGTTGGTGTATGCCTGTGTGTGGGCGCGTTTGCGCCCATGTGTCTGGGTGTTTGTGTTTTAATCTGACTACAAAGAGAGTGTACGGCGCTATGGCCGATTGTGGGGTTATTGACTTGGGTAATGGCTTTTGTAGCAGTGGCCATTGGTTGCCGTGGCAGCGGGATGCGGTTGACATGACAGATATAGAGGTTTGTGCAGACAAGGTCTGTTTGGATGTTCCAGAGTAGCACTGCAGCATGGCAACACTCTCATCAGGACTG
>NC_036853.1:22509914-22514927 GCF_002910315.2 Salvelinus sp. IW2-2015 | reverse complement strand
CGAGCGAGAGAGGAGGAGAGAACAGGAGAGAGAGAGAGAGAAGCAGAGAGGGAGAGAGAAAGAGAGAGAAGAGAGAGCAGGAGAGAGAGAGAGAGAGAAGCGAGAGCGAGATAGGAGAAGAGCGAGCGAGAGCGAAGGAGCGAGAGCGAAGAGCCAGATGGTGGAGAGCGAGAGAGACAGAGAGAGAAGACAGAGACTGAGAGGAGAGAGAGACAGAGAGAGAGGAGAGAGAGAGATGGCTAGAGAGAGAGAGAGAGATGGCTAGAGAGAGAGAGAGATGGCTAGAGAGAGAGAGAGAGGACAGAGAGAGGAGAGAGAGAGAGAGAGACGAGAGAGAGAGAGAGAGAGAGGAGAGAGTCAAGCGAGAGAGAGAGCGAGCGAGAGCGAGAGCGATGAGCGAGCGCGAGAGCCAGAATGGCTAGAGAGAGAGAGACACACGAGAGAGAGGACACGAGAGAGAAGAGAGAGGACAGAGAGAGTAGAGAGAGAGAGAGATGGCTAGAGAGAGAGAGAGAGAAATGGCTAGAGAGAGAGAGAGAGAACAGGTGGGGGGGAAGATAGCTATAAAAAACAGGAGAGGAGGAGAGAAGGGAAAGTCGAGAGAGGTGAGGGAGAGGAGAGGACAGTAAAGCAGGAGAGGAGTATGGAAACAGAAAGCAGGGAATAGAAGAAGAAGGGCAGAGGAGAGGAGAGAGAGCAGGGGAAATAAGAGGAGACAGGAGGGGATAAGGTCACTTCCATCTGTCCATCCATGCGTATGGCTGCCTTAGCAATGGGAGACTGAGGGGCTCATTGGGAGAACGCTCAGTATGTGGGTCATTGCAATGAATGATTGTTTGTAAATACCATGAGTGCTTTCTCTCCTCTCCTTGTGTGTGTGTTTCTGTGAGTGTGTTTGTGTGTGTGTTTCTGTGTGTCTGTGCGCAGTGCTGTCTCTGTGACGGGGCTTTTGCTGATTGTGGCATGATAGAGCGGGACAACAGGAGTGGACATGGTGTTTTTCTGGCTGGCTGGAGAGCAGTGGCACACCATTCATCTTTATCCAGTGCCCTGACAGCCAGGAGCAGCCTGCAGCACTCCTCCCTCTGTCTGACCATCATCTCATCTCTCTCACCTGCTTATACTCTCTTCTCCTCTCACTACGCCTTTCTCTGTGTCTCAGTTGTCCTGCTGCATTTCCCTGTTTCCCACAAAAGGGATTTCATTCTATGAGAGAAATCATGTCATAATATATTGTAAAATCAAATTATATTGTATTTGTCTCATGCGCCGTATAGCACAGGTGCTCTTTCCCAATGATGCAGAGTTAAAAATACAAACTTTTAAATGTGTGTGTTATGTGTGTGTGTGTGCGTATGCGTATGTATGTGTGTTTGTGTGAGATTGTCAGCGTAAGTGTGTGTGAGTGTGTGGGTACATAAATGTTATCTTGCACACTCACACACACACATAGTATACACAGAATCACAGAGCATATATATATAACAGCACTAGAAATACGATATAACAATAGCATCATTAGTAGTTCTCTGCATTAATCTCGGAAAATATTAACTCTCAAACTTAAACATGTGCATCATACGTAATTGTATCATAATTATAATTGATACCACAGCCCAGATTTCTAAGTCCCAGTGTGAATGATAGTTAAATTATTCTTGCGACATTCATACCCAAAAATGCGCCACACCTCCCCTACCCCCACGAGAGATGTATATCTCGGCGATAGCATATCTCTATCACACATCCACACACCAGAGAACAAAACAACAACTCGTCAAGTGTGCATATACCGGAAAGTGCGGTTGCACGAGACGCTTTAGGTCGCAGCAACGTGCGGAAAGGTTACGTCATCACTTGGGAGAGATTCAAGTTCGTCTTCGCCAGCCAGTTCGCGATAGCCGGCGCCAGCCTGGGCGGCCGCACTTCCGCGTTAGGCTCGGAAAAACAATCCTGCTCACGGGGAGCGGCTGGCAGGCAACAGGGCGCCAAGAACCACGAGGAGAAGGACAGGCAATGAGTGAAACAGCAACCGCGCAGCGCCGCCCAGTGAGAGCGCGGTAACACATGCCCGGGGGGAGGGCGCGAAACCGGTGGACGAGGCCGGAAGACGGACTGACGTGTAGGTTCCGCAAGACGCATTGGCAGACGGGGCGGGCGCAATGGGTTCCCCAGGAAACGGACGACCGATCGGGGACCGGACGCGGCACAAGGAGCCCGGGCAAACGCCAAGAAGAAAGAACCGGGGAGGAGGATAAGTAAACAACACAGGGGAAGAGAGGTGCAAAGTAAGCACGGCAAGAGCGCGCGGAAGAGGTCCGCAACACGAAAGGGGAGACAGGAGGAACGGAAGAGGCAGCCGGGCCCCGGCGAATATAGCAAAGAGCAACAACAAAACGAGAAAAAAGCCAAACGGGAGGAGCTGAACAGGGCAAATGGTCAGTGAAGGGAAACCGGAACAGCGAACCAGGCGAGAGGTCGGGGCACAAAGAAGCGCAAACGAACACAGCGACCGAGACGGCGGCAGAGAAAACAAAAGCGAAAGGCGGGAGGCACCAAAACGGAGGCAGGCGACGCACGCCCCGCCGCAAGCGCCCAAGAGGCAAGCCGAGAACGGAGGACAGGACGCGAAGCGGAACCACCACGGACAAAAAAAAGCTGCGAAGCAAAAGAGAGCCCAAGGAAAACAGGTAGTGATGCGACCCCGATGGCCCAAACAAGGCGCAGAAACGCGAGCGCACACACCAAAGAGAGGACACCAGAGCGAGAGAAGGGCCAGAGGCGAAAGCGTGAGCCCAACCAGGAGCAAAGAGGAGGACCGGCAAATAAACGGCGGGGAGAGGGGCGAGATGCGAGGCAAAGGCGTAAGACGACCGAGAGGGACAAAGGAAGAACTGCAGGACGGCAGAACGGAGTCCAGACGCAAGACGCGCGGGGACCCGAGCGATGGAGGCAAGACAGGGAGGCGGGACCACGGCATCATATAGCAGCAAAGTGGGTGGAACGACAACAGACAAAAGGCAAGGGAGGCCAAAGCCGAAAAAGGGCCCGGGGGGCTGTAGGGTGCGAGCGAGGAACCGGAGCAGAGGCAGGGAGGAGAGGAACCAAAGGAAAGAGGCAGCGGGCCAACAAAAAGACACGGAGGAGAGAGGCAGCGGAAGAGACACGCGAAGCGATAAGCGGGGCGCGCAGCACGAGAAAGAGAGGCAGCAGACCAAAACACCCGGAAAAGAACAGCTGGACGAGAGCAAGGCAACACCAACGAAGAGGACGGCCAAAGACCAAAACGAGAACACGGACAGAAGATAACGACCGAACACCAAAAACAGACACATCAAGAACAAAGCAGCCAAACAGAGCCGACAACAGCCAACCCAAGGAAACCGAAAAGCGAACACAACCAGAGGAAGACAACCCAAACAAAAGAGAGGAAGACGGAGAGACACTGTGAAGAGACGACGATGAGAGAGAACGGAAGAGAAGAAGTAGAGACGAGAGAAAAAGAGAGATGACAGACAGCCGAGAACAAGACGGAGAGGCGGGGAAAGAGAAGAGGAGAGAGATGTCGTTGCTCTGTAATGAAATCTGGAATAGAGTTACCCCCTTATCCTCCTTCATCAACAACCAGCGCAGCACTAGCATACACACAAGAGCACCTATGTCATTTATCCCCATGTCCCTGTACATGCAGTACACACACACATACACACACACACAGAGAAAATACATAAACACTGCATCCACTTACCACCCCTTTTGCAAACATACACATAATCCACTCTCTTTTTCCTTGACACACACACAAGCTGCCACGCACACAAGCTGCCACGCACACAAGCTGCCACGCACACACGCTGCCACGCACACACGCTGCCACGCACACCCGCTGCCACGCACACACGCTGCCACACACACAGATGTCTCACCTCTCACCCAGCACACACGCCCTCTACTCCCCTGATAATCACAGTGCAGTGCTATAGAACGTTAATGATTAATCTGCGTTCATTTCTGGGGCCTGGGCTGACTTGTCTTAAACGCTATGATTAGCTTAGCTTCCGTCCTTTCAGCCTGAATCTCCAAAGCTGGACGTAGAGAGCTGTGGCGTTCCAGACGCTTTCCGCATGGACACATCCTAATGGGATCAGCCCGCCGGCCGGCCACAGAGCAAGGGACCCCAAACAAGTGTAAAGGACACACTTTAAGAGAGATACAGTGTACTGCATATACGCACGCACACATGCACACAGAGGGACACACACATACATGCATACACACACCACAGGCACACATTATCACAAGGCCCATGTGCACAAAAAAACACACACAAAAGCAGTGATTAATTATTTACATAATAATTTATTCATGAGAGGAAGAGAGCAGAGGGTAGTCTTTGTGACTTTGAGAGTCTTCTCCTCGAACTAATTTCACTGTATTCATGCAGACATGTTGAGCAAGGCCCGCGGGTCACTAGCTTGGAGGACATGGGGGAGGCGATGGAGATTGTGAGGTTCGAGAGATGCAGTTTGTATGCAAGTCAGCACTTTCAAGTTTCAAGTTTTAATGTCACGTGCCCAAGTACAGTGAAATGCCTTTCTTGCAAGCTCTAAACCCAACAATGCAGTAATCAATATCAATGTAGAACTAAAAATAACATAAGGTAGAACAATAACACACACGATATAGAAATAAGAAATAAGAAGAACACGAGAAAGTAAGAAGCTATATAGAGGGTCAGTTCCAATACCATATTTACAATGTGTAGGGATACTGGAGTGATAAAGGCAGATACAGTGGGGAGAACAAGTATTTGATACACTGCCGATTTTGCAGGTTTTCCTACTTACAAAGCATGTAGAGGTCTGTAATTTTTATCATAGGTACACTTCAACTGTGAGAGACGGAATCTAAAACAAAAATCCAGAAAATCACATTGTATGATTTTTAAATAATTAATTTGCATTTTATTGCATGACATAAGTATTTGATCACCTACCAACCAGTAAGAATTCC
>NC_036853.1:22506007-22508730 GCF_002910315.2 Salvelinus sp. IW2-2015 | reverse complement strand
TATGTCATGCAATAAAATGCAAATTAATTACTTAAAAATCATACAATGTCATTTTCTGGATTTTTGTTTTAGATTCCGTCTCTCATAGTTGAAGTGTACCTATGATAAAAATTACAGACCTCTACATGCTTTGTAAGTAGGAAAACCTGCAAAATCGGCAGTGTATCAAATACTTGTTCTCCCCACTGTATGTATAGGGGTAAAAACATGCATGAGAGCACCAGCTGTTCCGGATGACTCCGGAGCCGATGTGAATAAGACCTTGAAACAGGTCAACATTCACAAGTCTGCAGGGCCAGACGGATTACCAGGACGTGTACTGCGAGCATGCACTGAACAACTGGCAAGTGTCTTCACTGACAACCTCTCCCTGTCCGAGTCTGTAATACCAACATGTTTTAAGCAGACCACCATAGGCCCTGTGCCGAAGAACACTAAGGTAACCTGCCTAAATGACTATCGACCCGTAGTACTCACGTCTGTTGCCATGAAGTGCTTTGAATGGCTGGTAATGGCTCACATTAACACCATTATCCCAGAAACCCTAGACCCACTCCAATTTGCATACCGCCCCAACAGATCTACAGATGATGTAATCTCTATTGCACTCCACACTGCTCTTTCCCACCTGGACAAAAGGAACACCTATGTGAGAATGCTATTCATTTACAGCTCAGCGTCCAAAACCATAGTGCCCTCAAAGCTCATCACTAAGCTAAGGATTCTGGGACTAAACACCTCCCTCTGCAACTGGTTCCTGGACTTCCTGACGGGCCGACCCCAGGTGGTAAGGGTAGGTAACAACACATCCTCCACGCTGATCCTCAACACAGGGGCCCCTCGGGGGTGCGTGCTCAGTCCCCTCCTGTATTCCCTGTTCACTCATGACTACACGGCCAGGCACGACTCCAAAAGGTTCTACAGCTGCACCATCAAGAGCCTCCTGACTGGTTGCATCACTGCCTGGTATGGCAACTGCTCGGCCTCCGACCGCAAGGCACTACAGAGGGTAGTGCGTACGGCCCAGTACATCACTGGGGCCAAGCTTCCTGCCATCCAAGACCTCTATACCAGGCGGTGTCAGAGGAAGGCCCTAAAAACTGTCACAGACTCCAGCCACCCTAGTCATAGACTGTTCTCTCTGGTACCGCACGGCAAGCAGAACCAGAGCGCCAAGTCTAGGTCCAAGAGGCTTCTAAATAGCTTCTACCCACAAGCCATAAGACTCCTGAACATCGAGTCAAATGGCTACCAAGACTATTTACACAGCCCCTCCCCCTTTTACGTTGCTGCTATTCTCTGTTATTATTTATGCTTAGTCACTTTAATAACTCTACCTACATGTACATATTACCTCAATTATCTCGACTAACCGGTTCCCCTGCACATTGATTCTGTACCAGTACCCCCTTTATATATAGGCTCGCTATTGTTCTGGATGGCAGGGAGCTCTGCCCCAGTGATGTACTGGGCTGTCTGCAACATCCTCTGTAGCGTTATGCGATCGAGGGCGGTGCTGTTGCTATACCAAACGGTGATGCAGCCAGTCAAAGTGCTCTCAGTGGTGCAGCTGTAGAACGTTTTGAAGATTTGAGGGCCCATGACAAACCTTTTCAACCTCCTGAGGGAGAAGAGAGCCTGTTGAGCTTTCTTCACAACTGTGCGTGTGTGTGGACCATTTTAAAATCTTAGTGACCCCGAGGAACTTGAAGCTCCACTGCAGCCTGTCGATGTGTATGGGGGTCTGCTCGCCACCCCCCGTTTCCTGTAATCCACAATCAGCTCCTTGGTCATACTGACGTTGAGGGAGATGTTGTTGTCCCAGCACCACACCGCCTCCTTGCAGGCTGTCTCATGGTCGCAGGTGATCAGGCCTACCAACTTCGTGTCGTCAGCACACTTGATGATGGTGTTGGAGTCGTGCGTGGCCATGCAGTCGTGGGTGAACAGGGAGCACAGGAGGGGATAAAAGCACACACCGCTGTGGGGCCCCCGTGTTAAGGGTGAGCGTGGCGGAGGTGTTGCTGCCTACCCTTACTACCTGGGGTTTGTCCGTCAAGGAGTCCAGGATCCAGTTGCAGAGAGAGGTGTTCAGCCCCGGGGTACTAAGCTTGGTAAAAAGCTTGGAGGAGACAATGGTGTTGAGCTGAACACTGAGCTGTAGTGATTGAACCGCATTCTCACATAGGTATTCCTCTTATCTTGGTAGGTGAGGGCAGTGTGGAGTGGATCTGTTTATCGATCTGTTGTGGCGGTGTGCAAATCAGAGTGGGTCCATGGTGTCTGGGATGATGGAGTTGATGTGTGCCATAACCAGCCTTTCAAAGCACTCCATGATTACAGATGTGAGTGCTACAGGGAGGTAGTCATAGTGGCATGAAGCCGTAGAGTTCTTGAGAACAGGAATGATGGTGGTTATCTTAAAACGTGGGGATTCCAGACTGGGACAAGGAGAGGTTTTAATCAATATATTGTGTTCATTGGGTGGGTATGCATTTTGCAGAACATGTGTTTGTTAGTACATGTATACTATACTGTAGTACTGTAGTATTTTACTGCCTAGCCGTATCGTAAAATAATGACACATAATGAAGAATAACAAGGCATTCATACCATCCTGTTGAATAGGCCTTTGGTCTGCCTGTATCAGTGCGCCTTTGGTCTGCCTGTATCAGTGTGTCTTTGGTCTGCCTGTATCAGTGTGTCTTTGGTCTGCCTGTATC